>NC_091951.1:284982688-285065188 GCF_031021105.1 Erythrolamprus reginae | reverse complement strand
AGCGGAATCCCGCTCGGCCGCTCTGTTTAGGGTAACCCGCTCCCTTCTTAACTAGGGGGGAGTTGGGGAGCCCTTGCAGAGTAGTGCCAAGGATTTTAACACATTTTTCTCTGATAAAATCGCTTAGATTAGAGCGGACGTCGACTCCAATTGCAAAACAGAGTCAACTGACAACGAGTCAGTCGAGGTGACTGGGGCTAAACGTCTCTGTCCATTTATCTGGGAGAGGTTTGACTTGGTGACACCTAAGGAAGTGGACAAGGCCATTGGAGCTGTGTGTTTTGCCACCTGTCTACTGGATCCGTGTCCCTCTTGGTTGGTTTCGGCCAGTCGAGAGGTGACGCGGAGCTGGGTCCGGGAGATTGTCAATGCCTCCTTGGGGAGTGGGTCCTTTCCGGCTCCTTATAAGGAGGCACTTGTGCGCCCCCTCCTCAAGAAGCCTTCCCTGGACCCAGCCGTACTCAATAATTACCATCCAGTTTCCAACCTTCCCTTTATGGGGAAGGTTGTTGAGAAGGTGGTGGCACTTCAGCTCCAGCGGTCCTTGGAAGAAGCCGATTATCTAGGTCCTCAGCAGTCTGGATTCAGGCCTGACTATAGCATGGAAACTGCTTTGGTCGCGTTGATGGATGATCTCTGGCGGGCCCAGGACAGGGGCTTGTCCTCTGTCCTGGTGCTTCTTGACCTCTCAGCGGCTTTCGATACCATCGACCATGGTATCCTTCTGCATCGGCTAGAGGGGTTGGGAGTGGGAGGCACTGTTCTTCAGTGGTTCTCCTCATACCTCTCTGGTCGGTCGCAGTCGGTGTTAGTAGGGGGTCAGAGGTCGACCTCTAGGTCTCTCCCTTGTGGGGTGCCTCAGGGGTCGGTCCTCTCCCCCCTGCTATTTAATATCTACATGAAACTGCTAGGTGAAATCATCCAAGGGCATGGGGTGAGGTATCATCAATACGCCGATGTTACCCAGTTATAAATCTCCACCCCATGTCCAGCCAACGAAGCAGTGGAAGTGATGTGCCGGTGCCTGGAGGATGTTAGGGCCTGGATGAGTGTCAACAAGCTCAAACTCAACCCAGACAAGATGGAGTGGCTGTGGATCTTACCTCCCAAGGACAACTCCATCTGTCCGTCCATTACCCTGGGGGGAGAATCACTGGCCCCCTCAGAGAAGGTTCACAACTTGGGCGTCCTTCTCGATCCACAGCTCACATTAGAGAAACATCTTTCAACTGTGGCAAGAGGGACGTTCGCCCAGGTTCACCTGGTGCACCAGTTGCGACCCTACTTGGACCGGGAGTCACTGCTCACGGTCACTCATGCCCTCATCACCTCGAGGCTTGACTACTGTAACACTCTCTACATGGGGCTACCTTTGAAAAATGTTCGGAAACTTCAGATTGTGCAGAATGCAGCTGCGAGAGCAATCATGGGCTTTCCCAAATATGCCCATGTTACACCAACACTCCGCAGTCTGCATTGGTTGCCCATCAGTTTCCGGTCACAATTCAAAGTGTTGGTTATGACCTATAAAGCCCTTCATGGCACCGGACCAGATTATCTCAGGGACCACCTTCTGCTGCACGAATCCCAGTGACCAGTTAGGTCCCACAGAGTGGATCTTCTCCAGGTCCCGTCAACTAAGCAATGTCGCCTGGCGGGACCCAGGGGAAGAGCCTTCTCTGTGGTGGCCCCGGCCCTCTGGAACCAACTCGCCCCCAGAGATTAGAACAGCCCCCACCCTCCTTGCCTTTCGTAAACAACTTAAAACCTACCTCTGCCGCCAGGCATGGGGGAATTGAGATCCTCTTTCCTCCTAGGCCTTTACAATTCTATCCATGGTATGGATGTATGTATGTTTGGTTTTTATATTAATGGATTTTAAATCATTTCTAATACCAAATTACTATTGTACACTGTTTTATTGTCGCTGTTAGCCGCCCCGAGTCTCCAGATAGGGGCGGCATACAAATCCAATAAATAAATGAATGAATGAATGAATGAATAAGTAAGTAAGTAAGTAAGTAAGTAAGTAAGTAAGTAAGTAAGTAAGTAAGTAAGTAAATAAATAAAAATATATATACTTGCTTTTGTAGATTTTCACCGATATATGTATGTAATTTTTTAGTGCGTTTGGGTTTCCCCCCATGTAATATTGTGACTGTTTTTGCAATCTTTCAGCGAGATCACCCTTACCATCCTCAGGCTGAAGTCTTTGACTTCATGCTGCTGTGAAAACAGTTTGTTTGCAACTGCCATTTTTTATATTTTTCCTTATAAATAGTGGTGGGGTGTGTGTAGAATGCTGGCTCAACTGCTGCAAGTAGGTTGGATGGTTGGGTTGATTGGTTGGTGGAATCACATTTGCTTAGATGAGTGACATGGTGAAGTTGTGATTGTGATTTGTTTTTTGACTATGGCCAGCTTCCAAATGTCTAGTAGGCGGGAGGTATCATCATGTTTATTCATATTGAGGCGGTGTTTTTATATTTGTATGGCCATGATTATTCTTTTGTATAGGTGTTCAGTTTTGGAGATTAATTTAGTTATTTTCAGCCAAATACTCATTAAAGAAGCCTTAACAGCTACCCAAAACAAATACAATCCCCCTTAACACAATTTAGATCTGACAAACCGATGCCTAACGAATACATACTTCATCTACAATGGACAAAGATATAAACAAATAGAAGGAGCTCTTATGGAATCACCCCTCTCACCTGCCATTGCAAACCTTTACATGGAACATTTTGAAACCAACGCCTTACAGAAATCTGAATACAAACTCAAACTCTGGATAAGATATGTAGATGACACTTTTGTAATTTGACCACATGGAAAAGAAAAACTGGACAACTTCCTCACACATCTCAATAGCCTACACCCCAAAATACAATTCACTATGGAAATACAAGCCAACAACCAACTTACCTTTCTGGAAGTCCTAATCTACAAAAAACACCATGACACACCATCTACCAAAAGAAAACACATACCAACCGCTACTTAAATGCAAATTCCCACCACCATCCTGCACAGATCATCTCCATAGCCAAAGTCCTCCTCCCCAGAACCAAATATTTAGCTGACAAAGACCACCTGAAAACTGAATTACACAAGCTTAAAAATGTATTAATTTCCAATGGATTTGAAAAAAAAGCAATTACCAACCTGATCAAAAAAGGGCCACCCCCCAAAAACCAAGACACAGAACAGGATAACGGCATTGCCCTTCTCCCTTACATCAAAGGCACCACAGATAAAATCAACAAAATTATCCACAAAGACAATATCAAGACAGCCTTCATCACTAACCCAAAAATATCCAACATCTTAAGAAACTCCAAAGACAAAATTCAGCTTGAAAACCAAGAAGTGTATGAAATACCATGCAAAATCTGTGCAGCCACATACATTGGACAAACTAATAGAATAAAAGCACGCATCGCAGAACACAAAAATGCAATCATAAAAGAAGAAGAAAACTTCCTTCTCCAGCACATTAAAAAAACAGGACATGAAATTGACTTCGAAAAAACTAAATTAATCTCCTGAACGGAAAACCTATACAAAAGAATAATCATGGAAACCATAGAAATAGAAAAGCACCCCCTCAATATGAATAAATATGATATGATATGATAATATCTCCCGCCTTCCTTCCTGACATTTGGAAGCTGGCCCTAGTCAAAAACAAATCACAATCACAACTCCACCATGTCCATCATATAAGCAAATGTGATTCCACCAACCAATCAACACAGCTATCTAACCTACTTGCAGCAGTTGAGCCAGTATTCTAAGCCCCCCTCCCATTTATAAAGAAATGAAAAAATGGCAGTTGCAAACAAACTGTATTCACAGTAGCATGAAGCCAAAGACTTTAGCCTGAGGATGGCGAGTGTGATCTCGCTGAAACATTGCAAAAACAGTCACAATATTAAATGGGAAACCGAATGCACAAAAACAATCGCACACACACACCACATGTAAGTCTACGCAAATTCTGGTCTTTTCCCATGTAAGGTTGATAGATTCCTGGTGACATTTAAATGAGGTCCCACTCATCATCTTCAGGCTATTGTCTTCAGCTTTGTGCTCGGGCAAACAAAGCGTGGTCTGAGCTGCGGTCCCTCTATAAATACTGCTGGGTGGGTGTGGAGTGCTGGCTCAGCTATTGGTAAACATCCTGGTTAGTTGGTAGGGTAACACCTTGAGTAATTGATGTAGTTGATGTATGCAGGTTAGTTGATGTATGCAGATTAGAGATGATATCCTGAGAAGTTGTGGCAGTTGATGCCTGCAGACTACTCAGCTGTTTTGTATTGTATGTCTGTGGTGTAATATCCAGGGTTTTGGTTTGGCTTCAAGTTTGTAGTCTGGCTATGTGTTTATGGCATGTGTCAGTTTATTTTGTGTGTATGTGTGTCGGAGGTGGTGCAGCAGTTGGAGGCACCACTGTGGTTTGGCTTCTGGCTGATGGTTGTATCTTTGTCTGTGGGGTGGGTATGAGTTTGGGTCTGCTGAGAGTGATTGGATCACATGGTTTTGAGATCCTGGACAAAAAAAAGCACATGGGGGAGAAGGAGGGAGAGAGAGAGACAGAGAGAGAAAGAGACACCCTCTGATGGGTTTGAATTTGAACTTCTATTCTGATTGTTTGTCAGACTCCCATAGTTTTTTAGCCCATTTTGGTTTTATAGTGTTGGAAGAAATATCATTTTTGGGTTCAGTTCCAAATGGGGAAAAGACACTGGAAACATGGAGACTATTTGGAAAGATGGTTTAATGGTGCACAGAATTACATGGCTTGAGGTCCTGGCAGAAAAGGGAAGAAATGTTTTGTGCCCTCTCTGGGCTTTTGAATTTGTGCTTCTTTCTGATTGGTTGTCAGACTCCCATAGGGCCACACAGGGGTAACTTTCGAAGGAAGTTAGCACCCACCCCCTCCTAGAAAAATGAAATATCCTAGGAAATATTGAAAAGGAAGATTATGTTTTTGCTGGATGGGGAAAAGAGAAATATATTCCAAAGGTAAAGCAGCTTCCTGCAGTTCTCTGCCCATATCTTTAGCTCCAGGGGGATGGGATTCACCCTTAGGACATGATAGGATTAGCCCTCTCACACATGGCACCTGGAAAATTACCAGCACTCAAACAAGCTTTGCAGACAGCCTAAAAGATTAGATAAGACCCCCCACCCCCAGGGGTGGGTCTGACCACCAATCGGAGTGCATTAACTACACAGGAAGGGGAAACTATCAGGTAGGGGGAAACAGGGGTTATAAAAAACTCAGGGTCTCCCAGCAGCCCTATTTTTTTCCTTCAACATCTGGAAGCATGTGATCCACCTTTTCTGTTCAGGATCTCATGTGATATGCTCCTGTCCTCCATTAAACCTTATTTCAAGCAACTTCCATGAATCCAGTGTCTTTTTCTCCACTTGGAACTGAACCCAAAAATAATATTTTATTTTATTAAATAAAATATTTTTATTAAATTTTATTAAATAATGTATTCCTGCACCATTTAGAAACATAGAAAAAAAATATAGAAGAACATTTGGTTCAGAATACTTTTTTCCTTGTTTTCTATCTTTAAAATTTAGGTGTGTCTTATACTCCAGTGTACAGTGATACCTCGTCTTACAAACGCCTCATCACACAAACTTTTTGAGATAAAAACCTGGGGTTTAAGATTTTTTTGCCTCTTCTTACAAACTATTTTCACCTTACAAACCCACTGCCTCCGGACTTCCGTTGCCAGTGAAGTGCCCGTTTTTGTGCTGCTGGGATTTCCCCTGAGGCTCCCCTCCATGGGAAACCCCACCTCCGGACTTCTGTGTTTTTGTGATGCTGCAGGGAAATCCCAGCATCGCAAAATCGAGCGCTTCACAGGCAACGGAAGTTCGGAGGTGGGGGTTTCCCAGCGAGGGGAGCCTCAGTGAAATTGTAGCATCGCAAAAACACAGATGTCCGGAGATGGGGTTTCCCATGGAGGGGAGCCTCAGGGAAATCCCAGCAGCGCAAAAACGGGTACTTCAGCTGGCAAAAGGGGTGAATTTTGGGCTTGCACACATTAATCGCTTTTCTATTGATTCCTATGGGAAACATTGTTTTATCCTACAAACCTTTCACCTTAAGAACCTCATCCTGGAACCAATTAAGTTTGTAAGACATTCTGGAAAATATGGTACATATGGCCTTTTAAATCCTTGCCTTTTATTAGTTTTGCTGTGGGTAAACTGGAGCTTTTATCCTGGATGAACTTCATTGGCTAGCAAAGAAATAGGTGGTATTTGCCAATTTCCAGCAACTGGATCCTTCAATTATCTACAAATATTGAGTAGTTTATGTCTTTTCTCTCACTCCACATTAGTAGGTTTGATAAAAGATGAAAATTACTACATTTTCCAGTACTTATTAGTATCATTATCTGTAACCCACAGGCTAGGCTAAAGTTTTTGATAAAAATAGGTTATTTTCTTTTAAACATCTGACAAAGGTGATATTCAAAAATTATTAAACGATAGTAAAGATCACCAACTTCCCCTGTAGTATGGAATAGTAATATCATTATGAATTTCACTAAATATTTTAATCCCACCTTTAAAAAGGCCAGTTGTTTTTGATGAGAGATCCTATTAAAAACATATTTTGGAGTACAGTCAACTACTCTGTTGATATTGGGCCTTCATTTAATTTGGATGCCCCAGAATATCCTGAACTTTTTACCTTCTTGTTACTTGCCTTTGCCTGGTGCTGGCATGCAACTTTGATTGACAGAAATGTTAAAAGAGCTATTGCTACCATACCTTCCATAACAGAAAACAGCTGTATTCACAGGATCTATTAGATAGAGAATATGGTACTGTTGTACTTACATTAGTGATTTGTTATCTTCAAATTTGATTGTTAATCTTGATTGCTGCTTTATTAGAGAAACAAACTAGGTTTATAGTTGCTGTTCTTATGTTGATCTTCTTTGACTTTCTTTTATTGCCCATTAACCAAACATGCTGCAATGCCGCATCTCAGGAAGTAAGAAAAGAGAAGAGTTGGAGACTGTAAAATGTCAACAAGATGCTAATGGGACAGTAATTTAATGCTGAGTGACATAGACTGTCACAAATCATTGCCTTATGACTTGTGTTTAGTATCAAGGAGATGCAGCACTTTCTCTGCCATTCATGATAAAACTCAGATTGAAAGTTGCCCCAGAAAATCCAATCTTAGCCACCCTGTGTTCCAATCTGCCATGCCAAAGAACCAAGAGCAGAAAGCAACCAGAACTATTTATTTATTTATTCATTTGTCCAATACACAAATACATAGGAAGAAAAATAGACATGTAGTAATTTATATGAGGGTAAAGTGAACTTAGAGGAGAGGATATATGAAAGAAAGAAAATATATATGATAAGTGAGAGAAAGGAAAGACAATTGGACAGGGGACGAAAGGCACACCAGTGCACTTATGTACGCCCCTTACTGGCCTCTTAGGAACCTGGAGAGGTCAATCGTGGAGAGTCTAAGGGAGAAATGTTGGGGGTTAGGGGTTGACACAATTGAGTCAGGCAATGAGTTCCACGCTTCGATAACTCGATTGTTGAAATCATCTTTTTTACAGTCAAGTTTGGAGCGGTTCATATTAAGTTTGAATCTGTTGCGTGCTCTTGTGTTGTTGCGGTTGAAGCTGAAGTAGTCATTGACCGGTAGGACGTTGCAGCATATGATCTTTGGGGCAATACTCAAATCGTGTTTTAGGCGCCATAGTTCTAGGCTTTCTAGGCCCAGGATTGTTAGTCTATTTTCGTAGGATATTCTGTTTCGAGTGGAGGAGTGAAGGATTCTTCTGGTGAAATATCTGTGGACATTTTCAACGGTGTTGATGTCTGAGATGTGGTATGGGTTCCAGACAGATGAGCAGTAGTCTAGGATGGGTCTGGCAAAAGTTTTGTAGGCTCTTGTGAGTAATGTGAGATTGCCTGAGCAGAAGCTGCGTAGGATCAGGTTAACAACACTAGAAGCTTTTTTTGGTGATATTGTTGCAGTGGGCTTTAGCACTAGTGAGAATCAGGGAACTGATAATCTTTTAAGCACTGATCTTGGAGAAAATAAAATGTCCATATTTTACTTGCTTGGGAGATGGATTGTAATAACGATTTTGCTGATTCGGCCCTGTCCTTTCATCGAATTATAGCATTTTTCCTTGCCTTTCAGGCAGTCTCCCTTTGGTTTCTTCACAAGACCATGTATCAGTTGAAAAATGGATTGGCTATCCAGCTGTTACACCTACATTATAAGTATAGCATTTCTGTTTCTCTTAAGTCTTACACCTTTATCTACCATATTTTTCAGAGTATAAGATGCACCTTTTTCTTTCCTAAAAGAGGCTGGAAATTTGGGCACCTCTTATACTTTGAATGTAGCCTTTTTTTCCAGCCTTAACTAGGTTGTAGCAATCTTCCTGACTTCCTATTCGCTTCAAAGAAGGTTTTTTCCCCCCACCCCTAAGACTTTGCAGGTTTGCTTTCATTCCCACTCCCTCTAAAAATGATTTTTCAGGCCTAACCAGGGGATAAAATAATGTGCTGAAGCTAAACAGATTAAGGATACTAGCCAGATGAATACCTGTAGGTAGTCCCCCCACTATTTTCCTCCCCCAAAACTAAGGTATGTCTTATACCTAGGTGCATCTTATACTCCAAAAAACATGGTAATCATCAAAATGAAAGCTGGTGGGAAGGTGTTATCAGATAGGGCAGTGGTTTCCAATCTTTTGGGTACCAGGGACAAGTTCCATGGAGAGAGATTTGTAGCCCCAAACAGGCTACAATGGGCTATTCCCCAAAAGGACAGTGCCAAAAAACTTTACAGCACCAGAAACCTCAGAAAACAGTGCCAGCAAACTCAAGCCACCCTTTCTCCCTTTAATAAAACCCCAGGCAAAACCACCAGCTGAAAGGAACACTTAAGTAGAGCCAGTAAGGTGAATCAGGCTAAAAATAAACTCTCCAAGGTAAACAAAAACTCCCTTTTTCCTGCTTCCCTGACAGGCTTAACTCCTAAAACAGGAAAAACAAAAGACCTGGGAGCAAGATTTACCCAGGAAAACCAAACCCAGGGCAATCAGAAACACATCAAAACCCATCAAGCTGCAGGAGCTTCAAAGGGGAATTAAGAATAAAAGGCTCAGTCACACTTCCAAGTTTGCTTGCAAGCCAGAACCTGTGCACTGCTTTTCTTGCCTTCCTGAATTAAAGGATTCCTTTCCTGGCAGCTGCTTCCATGTCTATTTCTTGTCAACATCGGTGACTGCTTTCCAGCTGGGAATGAACCAGGGAAATTTCTTCCAACAGGTTTTTCTGCAGATCGGAGAGAATATACTGCTCCAGCGGTCCTTGGAAGAAGCCGATTATCTATGTCCTCAGCAGTCAGGATTCAGGCCCAGCTACAGCACGGAAACTGCTTTGGTCGCTCTGATGGATGATCTCTGGCAGGCCCAGGACAGGGTTTTTTCCTCTGTCCTGCTGCTTCTTGACATCTCAGCGGCTTTCAATACCATCGACCATGGTATCCTTCTGCGCCGGCTGGAGGGGTTGGGAGTGGGAGGCACTGTTCTTCAGTGGTTCTCCTCCTACCTCTCCGGTCGGTCGCAGTCGGTGTTAGTGGGGGGTCAGAGGTTGACCTCTAGGCTTCTCCCTTGTGGGGTGCCTCAGGGGTCGGTCCTCTCCCCCCTGCTATTTAATATCTACATGAAACCGCTGGGTGAGATCATCCAAGGGCATGGGGTGAGGTATCATCAATATGCAGATGATACCCAGCTTTACATCTCCACCCCTTGTCCAGTCAGTGAAGCAGTGGAAGTGATGTGCCGGTGTCTGGAGGCTGTTGGGGTCTGGATGGGTGTCAACAGACTCAATCTCAACCCTGATAAGACGGAGTGGCTGTGGGTTTTGCCTCCCAAGGACAATTCCATCTGTCCATCCAGTACCCTGGAGGGGTAATTACTAACCCCCTCAGAGAGGGTCCACAACTTGGGCGTCCTCCTCGGTCCACAGCTCACATTAGAGAAACATCTTTCAGCTGTGGTGAGGGGGGCGTTTGCCCAGGTTCTCCTGGTGCACCAGTTGCGGCCCTATCTGGATCGGGAGTCACTGCTCGCAGTCACTCATGCCCTCATCACCTTGAGGCTCGACTACTGTAATGCTCTCTACATGGTGCTACCTTTGAAAAGTGTTCGGAAACTTGAGATAGTGCAGAATTCAGCTGCGAGAGCAATCATGGGCTTCCCTAAATATGCCCATGTTACACCAACACTCTGCAGTCTGCATTGGTTGCCGATCAGTTTCCGGTCACAATTCAAAGTGTTGGTTATGACCTTTAAAGCCCTTCATGGCATTGGACCAGATTATCTCCAGGACCGCCTTCTGCCGCACGAATCCCAGCGACCAGTTAGGTCCCACAGAGTGGGCCTTCTCCGGGTCCCGTCAACTAAACAATGTTCTTTGGCGGGACCCAGGGGAAGAGCCTTCTCTGTGGCGGCCCCGGCCCTCTGGAACCAACTCCCCCCAGAGATTAGAATAGCCCCCACCCTTCTTGCCTTTCACAAGCTCCTTAAAACCCACCTCTGTCGTCAGGCATGGGGGAACTGAGATATTCTTTCCCCCTAGGCTTCTACAATTTATATATGGTATGTTTGTATGTATGATTGGTTTTTAAAATAAGGGTTTTTAGCTGTTTTAGTATTGGATTGTCGCATGTTGTTTTTACCACTGTTGTTAGCCGCCCCGAGTCTACGGAGAGGGGTGGCATACAAATCCAATAAATAATAATAATAATAATAATAATAATAATAATAATAATAATTATTATTATTATTATTATTATTATTATTATTATTATTATTTTGGAGTATAAGACTCACCAGAGTATAAGACGCACCTTAGTTTTTGAGAGGAAAATTGGGAAAAGAATCTGCTTACCAGATATTCATCTGGCTAGCATCCTTAGTCTGGTCAGTTTCAGCACATTATTTGATCCCCTGGTTAGGGATTTTTAAAAAAACTTATTCTGAGAGAGTAACAATGAAAGGGCTTGCAAGCCAGTAAGAGCTAGGAACATCGTTATCACCTGGAAAGAAATATTCTGAGCAAGCAGAGCAATAAAAAAAAAACCTGCAAAGACTTAGGGCTTGGAAAACATTCTTCACAGTGAGAAACAATGAAAGAACCTGCAAGGTAAGAGCTGGGAAGATAGCACCTACTTAGGGATGGAAATAAAATCTTTGAAAAAAGTTACATTCAGAGTATCTTATACGGTAGTTTTGTGTTCTGCCTGCTCCCCATGGATGAGACTTGGCTTATTTGCATGGCCTGGGTTATGGAATGCTGCAGTGTCAATCTATGGACCAGAGGAGGTGGATTGGGGACCCCAGACCTAGGGTGTCATTGCAGATGAAACAGAACTTAGTGAAGGGCTGAATTATTTATTTTATTTATTTATTTATTTATTATTTGGATTTGTATGCCACTCGGGGTGGCTCACAACAAGTGGAACAAATCATAAACAATCCGACTAAATTTAAAATATTTGAAGATTTAAAAAACCCCATATACTAACAGACACGCACACAAGCATACCGTGTATAAATTAAACATGCCCAGGGGGAGATGTTTCAGTTCCCCCATGCCTGACGGTAAAAGTGGGTTTTAAGGAGTTTACGGAAGGCAGGAAGAGTAGGGGCAGTTCTAATCTCCGGGGGGGAGCTGGTTCCAGAGGGCCGGGGCCGCCACAGAGAAGGCTTTTCCCCTGGGGCCCGCCAACCGACATTGTTTAGTTGACGGGACCCGGAGAAGGCCCACTCTGTGGGACCTAATCGGTCGCTGGGATTCGTGCGGCAGGAGGCGGTCTCGGAGATATTCTGGTCCAATGCCATGAAGGGCTTTAAAGGTCATAACCAACACTTTGAATTGTGACCGGAAACTGATCGGCAGCCAATGCAGACTGTGGAGTGATGGTGAAATATGGGCATACCTAGGTAAGCCCATGACTGCTCTCGCAGCTGCATTCTGCACGATCTGAAGTTTCCGAACACTTTTCAAAGGTAGCCCCATGTAGAGAGCATTACAGTAGTCGAACCTCGAGGTGATGAGGGCATGAGTGACTGTGAGCAATGAGTCCCGGTCCAGATAGGGCCGCAACTGGTGCACCAGGAGAACCTGGGCAAACGCCCCCCTCGCCACAGCTGAGAGATGGTTTTCTAATGTGAGCTGTGGATCGAGGAGGACACCCAAGTTGCGGACCCTCTCTGAGGGGGTCAATAATTCCCCCCCCGCAGGGTAATGGATGGACAGGTGGGATTGTCCTTGGGAGGCAAAACCCACAGCCACTCCGTCTTATCCGGGTTGAGTTTGAGTCTGTTGACACCCATTCAGGCCCCAACAGCCTCCAGGCACCGGCACATCACTTCCACCGCTTCGTTGACTGGGCATGGGGTGGAGATATAGAGCTGGGTATCATCAGCATATTGATGATACCTCACCCCATGTCCTTGGATGATCTCGCCCAGCGGTTTCATGTAGATGTTAAATAGCAGGGGGGAGAGGACCGACCCCTGAGGCACCCCACAAGGGAGAGACCTAGGAGCCGACCTCTGACCCCCACTAACACCGACTGCGACCGGCCAGAAAGGTAGGAGGAGAACCACTGGAGGACAGTGCCTCCCACCCCCAACCCCTCCAGCCGGTGCATGGTCGATGGTATCGAAAGCCGCTGAGAGGTCAAGGAGCACCAGGACAGAGGATAAACCCCTGTCCCGGGCCTGCCAGAGATCATCCATCAACGCGACCAAAGCGGTTTCCGTGCTGTAACCGGGCCTGAAACCCGACTGCTGGGGACCTAGATAATCGGCCTCTTCCAAGGACCGCTGGAGCTGGAGTGCCACCACCTTCTCAACAACCTTCCCCATAAAGGGAAGGTTGGAGACTGGACGATAGTTATTAAGTACGGCTGGGTCCAGGGAGGTCCTCTTGAGGAGGGGGCACATGAGCGCTTCTTTATAGAGTGTTGGAAAAACTCCCCTCCCCAAGGAAGCATTGGTAATCTCCTGGGCCCAGCTCCGTGTCACCTCCCTGCTGGCCGAAACCAACCAGGAGGGACACGGATCCAGTGAACAGGTGGCAGAACTCACAGCTCCAATGGCCTTGTCCACTTTATCAGGTGTCACCAGATCAAACTCTTCCCAGACAGGTGGACAAGTACGTGCCCCAGTCACCTCGACTGACTCGTTGTCAGTCGACTCTGTTTTATAATTGGAGTCGAGGTCGGCCCGGATCTGAGCGTCTTTATCAGCGAAAAACGTATTAAAGTCCTCGGCGCTACTCTGCAAGGGCTCCCCAACTCCCCCCTGGTTGAGAAGGGAGCGGGTCACCCTAAACAGAGCGGCCGGGCGGGATTCCGCTGCTGCAATCAAGGCGGCATGGTACGCGCATCTTGCCGCCTTGAGCGCCACTTTGTAAGTCTTAATAAAAGCTCTTACAAGTGTTCGATCGGATTCAGACCTACTCTTCCTCCATCGCTTCTCTAGACGTTAATTAGCCCATTTCCTGCTTCTTATATTATTCAATTGCACCATTGCCCTAAGCAGCAATCTCCAATTAATCCAAATGTATACTATAATTTTACTTCTTGTTTGGAAGGGAATTGTTTTCTTCTGATATCTGGAATGCTATCTTCAGATAGCAATGTTCTATAATATTTTCATTAGAATGAGTATTTTAATTTTTGATTGCAGGCTCATATTTCTTGTGATGCCCCGTGTTTGTACTGTGTTTTGTTGTTGTGAGCCTCTCCGAGTCTTCGGAGAGGGGCGGCATACAAATATTATAATAATAATAATAATAGTAATAATAATAATAATAATAATAATAACAACAACAACAACAACAACAACCACAACAACCATTCTAGGTCCTCCTTTGACACAAAGGTGTTGATTTAAAATGCAGTATTTTCCCACTCTTAATGTCATGATTCCTCTCCCTAGCCATGTTTGCAAACATTGGATGGTTTTAACAGGACACTCTAAGCCAATTATCAATCATTTAGTAAACGATCATTGTTCTCATTTGCAAATTAGTTTCTGCTTAAACATGGGTAGTCTCTCAGGTTTGGTGGGTGTCCACATTTGGTATGATTATCCAAATAATGTCCAACAATAACCAATTATTGTATTGTTATCGGTAAGGTAGAAATTTTTATTTTTTTTAAAAGGGTGCCTTAATGAAACAAATTATTAAGAATTTACAGACTGCATGCTTTGAGAAAACTGGACTAGTTTAAACCCAAAAGCAATACTGGAAAAATTGTTTTTTAAAAAAATGCTTAATGTAAAAGAACATATATAAATAATAATCTGTAGAACATGAAAAAGAATTGTTGCCAGACTGGTCCTGGTTCCTTATGCCCTGCCCATTAACCAGTATTCACCTCCACCCTAGATACATTTAAAATGAAATGACCTAGAGCTCCACAGGATAAGATTCCAAACACCTACTGGGTGATGAAAACTGAAAGAGGAATAAAGGAAAGGAGACAAAGATAAGTGGAATAGAAAATACTGATGAAGGTTGTAGCATTCTTTGTGTAGTTCAAAGGTCATATGGTTGGGCAAGCCCAGATATGACAAAAAGCCACAGTTGGATGTTCAGTTCACATCATGCTGTTAGCATAAGTTAGCATGGACTTTTTACTCAGGACTTGCAGTCAAGAAGGTTTGGGTAGGCCTGGAAAATTCAAGCCTGGGGCAAGATGTTCCAGGACATGCCAGCTGGTACCATCAAAACACATTCTTTACCTGCTGCCAAGACTCTACTGTAAACTTTCTAAAGTTCTGTCCTTGCACCTGTAATGTTTTCAATGATATATCGACGTGTTTACAAGTTACTTCATCATGTAAAACTATGCATGTGCTCAGCCAAAGTAGGATAGAGATAACAGTTCATTATAAGAGAGCTGGCTGGAAAATGAAGTTTTCTTCTTTTTCTTCTTTCACTCACTCCTACATGGTCTTTGTCTATCTTTGAACCCTTTACAACTCTTCAGAAGGTTTGAGGGAAGAAAGAAGCAAGTTTCAGGTGAAAATGATAATACAATAAACATATTTAAGGTTTCGTGTTTGATGGGTAAGAAACATAAGATGGCCTCTGTATTTCTTCACTGAAGTTTGATATGATGAGAACACAGTAAAGACTTAGTGAAGATGAGAGGACAGCCTAATGTCAGGTTTTTTTCATTGTAACACAATAGCCAATTTGCACATGCAAAAGAAAGCTTTGGCATGATAGTTTAAACTGACGCTTAACAGATTCATCAAAACCATGCTTAACTTTGTTTTTAAAGAAATTGTCTGAAGTCATAAGACACAATGATCCATGACTCATCAAATATTCACATATAAAAGCATTTTATGGCCTAATTATTTTAACAGTTTTCATATGAATAAAAAAAGTTAACCTACGAACTCAAAATATCTCTCCTGTTGACAGAATAAGGACAGTTAAAGAGGTTTCTTTAAAAAATTGTAGCATCGCAAAAACACGGAAGTCCTCGAAACCCCACCTCCGGACTTCCATGTTTTTGTGATGCTGTGATTTCGCTGAAGTTCTCGTCGCTGGAAATCCCACCTCTGGACTTCTGTTGCCAGTGAACCGCCTATTTTTCCACTGCTGGGATTCCCCTGCAGCATCGCAAAAACACGGAAGTCAGGAGGTGGTGTTTTCCATGGAGGGGAGCCTCAGGGGAATCCCAGCAGCGCAAAAATGGGTGCTTCGCTGGCAACAGAAGTTCTGAGGCGGGGCATCCCAGTGGCGGCGGCTTGGGTTTGTAAGGTGAAAATAATTTGTAAGAAGAGGCAAAAAAATCTTAAAGCCCGGGTTTGTATCTCGAAAAGTTTGTATGACAAGGGGTTTGTAAGATGAGGTATCACTGTACTGCATAGTATTTGAAATATGAAATACAGCCTAGAAAACCATTACTTAAAATTAAAACTCATTTTTATAATATATTTATGAATGCTGGTCTCTCAGCTGACCATGCTTTTGTTGATACAATGACCAATGATTAAATTATTTAAACGATCTTTTGTCTGCACTCTCCACTATTATAATTTTCCTCCCGGAGTTCATGCATAAAATAATACCAGAATGACTCAGAAAAGAAAAAAACTTGTATTATTGGAGTGCAGGTATAGTGCATTAAACAGAATTCTGTTTTCTGGTCAGGTCATCAAACAACTTGGTTTATTATGTTTGTGTTTCAATTATTAAAAACATTGATTTTGAACCTCCCAACCCAATCACTTCCCTAGTTGTAGCTTAAAGCACCTCTCACCGCTTTTTCTATCCGCCAAATTAAGGCATACATTTGACTATTCAAATTTTTTAGTTTATTTTGGTTTTATAGTGTTGGAAAAAATATCATTTTGGGGTTCAGTTCCAAATTGGGAAAAAGACACTGGAAATATGGAGACTGTTTGGAAAGATGGTTTAATGGTGGACAGGATCACATGGCTTGAGGTCCTGGCAGAAAAGGAAAAAGATGAATTTGAGCTTGTATTCTAATTGATCATCAGACTCCCATGGGGCCATGCAGGGGCAACTCTGTAGGCTGTATTTTTGAGCCCCAAATTTTGTTGACTCTTTGTTAAGATAGTTCACTGATGGCAAACTTATGGCATGGGTGCCAGAGGTGGCACGCAGAGCCATATCTGCTGGCATGCGAGCCATTGCCCTAGCTGAGCTCCAATATGCATGTGTGTGCCAGCCAGCTGATTTTTGTAGGTGCTACCATTTCTAAGAACCGGTCTGAATCGGGAGTAACCCACCACTGAAGGAAATATAACACAGTAGTACCACTACCTAAGAATGCCTCTACTTATGAACCTTTCTAGATAAGAACCGGATGTTCAAGATTTTTTTGCTTCTTCTCAAGAACCATTTTCCACTTACAAACCTGAGCCTCCGAAACTGTAACCGGAAAAGGCAAGGAGAAGCCTCTATGGGGCCTCTCTAGGAATCTCCTGGGAGGAAACAGGTCCGGAAAAGCCGGGGAGAAGCCTCTATGGGGCCTCTCTAGGAATCTCCTGGGAGGAAACAGGTCCGGAAAAGGTGGGCAGAAGCCTCTGTGGGGCCTTTCTAGGAATCTCCTGGGAGGAAACAGAGCCTCCACCCTCCCTGTGGTTTCAACAATTGCATGCATTATTTGCTTTTACATTGATTCCTATGGGAAAAATTGCTTCTTCTTACAAACTTTTCTACTTAAGTACCTGGTCATGGAACGAATTAAGTTCGTAAGTAGAGGTACCACAATATTCTGCCTTTTTAATATTTCTGGATTTCTTTTAATATTTCTAAGAGGGAGATGGGTGCTAACTTCCTACAATAGCAACTAAATTGTGCTATCCTCACGGTGAATGCATGACTACCGGTATGTCTGCCTTTTTCATTGCCTATTTTCTGATGTTATATTTCCCCTTTCTCTGTGTCATCTGCTGGAAACACAATTTAAAATGCTTTATGGAATTCTCAGGAGAGTCAGAAAAATTAAGACAGTAATCATAACTATGCAACTGCCCTTTTTTTCTTTTACATGTTTTGGTGGCTCTGGATGCCCTGGTGTTGTAAAAAAAAAAAAGGAAAGGAAAAGACTCTTTGGAACCTCCTTTTACCTTGCATAGGTATGTCCATGGACTGTGGTGAAGAAAAAAAAATCAAGCACATGCAATGAGCAAAATAAACAAGAAGAGCTTTAATAATATTTTTCCACCAAACAAAAATCCCCCACCAGAGATTATTGTAGCCACTCAACAAGCTCAAACTCAACCCTGACAAGACAGAGTGGCTGTGGGTTTTGCCTCCCAAGAACAATTCCATCTGTCCGTCCATTAGCCTAGGGGGAGGGGAATTATTGCCCCCCTCGGAGAGGTTCTGCAACTTGGGCGTCCTCCTCGATCACAACTAACATTGGAACATCATCTTTCGGCTGTGGCGAGGAGGGCGTTTGCCCAGGTTCGCCTGGTGCACCACTTGTGGCCCTAATTGGACAGGGAGTCATTGCTCATAGTCGCTCATGCCCTTATCACCTCGAGGTTTGACTACTGCAACGCTCTCTACATGGGGCTACCTTTGAAAAGTGTTTGGAAACTTCAGATCGTGCAGAATGAGGCCATGAGAGCTATCATGGGGTACCTAGATTCGCCCACGTCTCTCCAACACTCCGTGGCTTGCATTGGCTGCCGATCAGTTTCTGATCACAATTCAAAGTGTTGGTAATGACCTATAAAGCCCTGGTATTCATGGCATCGGACCAGAATACCTCTGGAACTGTCTGTTTGCGGAGAGGGGCGGCATATAAATCCAAATCTAATCTAATGTAATCTGTTGCCGCACGAATCCCAGCGGCCAGTAAGGTCCCACAGAGTGGCCTTCTCCGGGTCCTGTCAACTAAACAATGTTGTTTGGCGGGCCCCAGGGGAAGAGTCTTCTCTGTGGCAGCCCTGGCCCTCTGGAATCAACTCCCCCCAGAGATCAGAACTGCCCCCACCCTCCTTGTCTTTCGCAAATTGCTTAAGACCCACCTGTATCGCCAGGCATGGGGGAATTGAGACATTTTCCCCAGGCTTATATAGTTTTATGTATGGTATGCTTGTGTTGTATGGTTTTAAATGACGGGTTTTTTAGATGCTTTTAAAAAAATATTAGATTTGTTACATTGTCATATTATTATTATTATTGTTGTGAGCCACCCTGAGTCTGCAGAGAGGGGTGGCATACAAATCTAATAAATTATTATTATTATTATTATTATTATTATTATTATTATTATTATTATTATTATTATTACTTACCTTCCTTTTTTAAACAATAACTCTGTCATTGCAGCACTTATCTGGCATAAAGTCCACAGAGCAGTATAGATTCAAGGTGTTTTGTTGTGGTGGTGTGATCCTGTTAGTTTGTTGTATTTGAAGCAAGATCAACATGGTTTCATTTCTTTTTTTAAAAAAAAATATTTTTTATTAAAATATATTTTTTAAAAACAAAACTTATAAACACTTAAAACAAACAATTATACATACACACATGAAAAAATTATTCCATTAAATTATTCACATATCCATTAAACATAACATCTACTTAGTCATTTTTACGGCTATTCCAGATGGTGATAATGAAAAAATAATAATTCTGGTTGTTCAATTTATATACATATTTGTTTTGCTTTCAGCCGCCTTAAATCAATCAATAGGACAACATGACCTCATTTCTATTGAGGCCTGAGTATATGGTTGCCTTTTAAGATGGAGGAAGGTGTAATGGAATGACCTTATGTTGACTTCTTTCTTGACTGATTACCATTGCGTTCAGTGCCAAAAGCTACCCGCAGTGCATCCACAGGGAGATTCCATTGGGAACTGCACCGATCTATAATTACAGACATAACCTATTGTTTGTCTGGAGCACACCTGGGCTTCTGGTTGCAAACAGGGCTCCACTTTACTCTGCAGCAGAGCCTTTCTCAATCTAGTTCTTTTTAAAAGTGTTGGAATACAGCTCTCATCAGCTTCTCATCTGACATGGCTGTTGGCAGGCAAGCAACACTAAATATAGAGAAACCTCATTAAACAATCAAAGCAGAAAAAGAAAAAAGAGAGTGGGAATTGTGAAAATCAATCCTACAAAAATACTGCAACGATTTGCTCCAACCAAAGGAAATTGTAGCTCTGTCGAGCTACAGCATGACTTCTCAACCCTGGTGCTGTCCAATAATACCCATTATCCGCAGCCAGTGATAGCTTTGTAAGGATGATGGTAACTCCTGCAGGCATATTATTTGCAGTACAAACCATATGGCCATTTTAGGAAGGAGTAGTCACCCTTTCCTTTCACTGCTGGGAGTGAGATGGATTTGAGTAAGGCAGCCTTCCCCAGGTTAACACCAAGTATGCCACACCAATGCTCCCTATGCTTTCAGTTTTGGATAATATTCCCCGAAATTATTTATTTATTTGTTTGTTTGTTTGTTTATTGGATTTGTATGCCGCCCCTCTCCGTAGACTCGGGGTGGCTAACAACAATAATAAAAACAGCATGAAACAATCCAACACTAAAACAACTAAAAAACCCTTATTTATAAAACCAAACATACATACATACAAACATACCATGCCTAAAATTGTAGACACCTAGGGGGAAAGAATATCTCAGTTCCCCAATGCCTGATGGCAGAGGTGGGTTTTAAGGAGCTTACGAAAGGTGAGGAGGGTGGGGGTAATTTTAACCTCTGGGGGGCAGTTGGTTCCATAGGGCCGGGGCCACCACAGAGAAGGCTCTTCACCTGGGTCCCGCCAAACGACATTGTTTAGTCGACGGGACCCAGAGAAAGCCAACTCTGTGGGACCTAACTGGTCGCTGGGAACTTGTAGTCTTGTAGATCTAGACAACTTCAGTTGAGAACAATTAGCTTTAAAAATTAGCTTTAAAAACAGATTGGACAAAGCATCTACCTCAATAATGGCAAATCTTTTTTTTTTTGCTTGGTTGTCAAAAGGGCATGTGCATGCACGTGATAGTGTGCACATGCCCACACCCATAATGCAATGCCTTCTCCCCATGCATGCACACACAGCTACCACCCCCCTGTGCTGCTCCCTCACCTCGTGCATGCATACAGAAGACTCCAGACTTCCAGTAAACCCGTTGGGTCATTTCTGCTCTCCCTAGGCTTCAGGAAAGCCTCCTGAAGCCTGCGGATTGTGAAAAATGGGCACAGTGGGCCTACTGGAAGTGTGGAAACAAACTTCCAATAGGCCCATTGGGCTGTTTTTCGCCTTTCCCAAGCTCCAGGAGGCTTACCTGAAGCCCGGGGAGGGCAAAAACAGCCTCCTCCTGCCCCCCAAAATGCCAAAAATTAGCTGGCCAGCACGCACATGGGCACTGGAGTTGATATAGGGCAACACTTCATGTGCCCTGTGGAGACAGGATGGAGGTTTTCTCTGGTTGGCATACCATGGGATTAATTGATATCCTGTGATAAAGCACCAGATCAACAATTAAGCTGATACATGACATTCCATACATGTTGGTTATGACCTTTAAAGCCCTTCATGGCACTGGACCAGAATATCTCCGAGACCGCCTGCTGCTGCATGAATCCCAGCGACCGATTAGGTCCCACAGAGTGGGCCTTCTCCGGGTCCCGTCAACTAAACAATGTCAGTTGGCGGGCTCCAGGGGAAGAGCCTTCTGGAATCAACTCCCTCCGGAGATTAGAACTGCCCCTACTCTCCTTGCCTTTCGTAAGCTCCTTAAGACCCACCTCTGTCACCAGGCATGGGGGAACTGAAACATCTCCCCCGGGCAGATACAATTTATGAATGGTATGTTTGTATGTATGTGTGTTTAGAAAATGGGGTCTTTTAAATATTTTTAAACAGTAATTTAGATTTGTTGTAGATTGTTTTTTCACTTTGTTGTGAGCCGCCCCGAGTCTGCGGAGAGGGGCGGCATACAAATCTAAATAAATAAATAAATAAATAAATAAATAAATAAATAAATAAATAAATAAATAAATAAATAAATAAATAAATAAATAAATAAATAAATAAATAAATAAATAAATAAATAAATAAATAAATAAATAAATAAATAAATAAATAAATAAATAAATAAATAAATAAATAAATTCCTCCCTTCCCCTGGAAGACATCCTTCCATATCAGTTGCAAACAGCTCTGGAGGAGTCCTCCATAAAGCATGTAGACAATGGGCTTTAAAGCAGCAACATAATTGATCATTCACTGTCCACGAGGTAAAGCACAAGCCCACCCATGCATCAACCAACCAATGGGATTCTGTAAAAGTGTTCTCTAATATCCAATGAGATGTAACTTGATGACTAATGGTATGTGACCTGACGATAATAAAAGGAAGGGCCAGGCTTTGTCCTAGAGAAGTACCTTCCCACTTGATGCCATGCTGCTTCCTGCCTCTTGATTGACAATATGCCCTCAATATGGCTTCATGTGCCACCTGTGGCACACATGCCACAGGTTTGCCATCATGGACTTATCTGGTCCTTTCCAATTCTATTATTCTGTGAAATGTGATTTTTATAACATGAGAGGAACATTGCAATGGAGGCTGTTATAAGGTGACCAAACATCCCGCTTTTGGCGGGACAGTCCCACTTTTTAGCAATTGTCATTTTTAAAAAGTCCTGATTTTTTGAAAGAAATACCGGTTGGTGGCTTAAATGCCGGCTGGAGATTGCGTTGGAACTAGAAGGACCAGCGCTTCATCCATTGATGCCAGGTGATCACGTGGCTTGAAGGGACCACCTGGCAAGCAGCTCAGCTTCCACACTCCGCATCGGCCAATTTTGGGCAGCATGGAAACTGAACTTCCTTCTTCACAGTTTCCAAGTTTTTTCCGGCAGATTCTACTCGCCGGTGCTGTGAAAAAACTTGGAAGCCACAAAGAAGACCAAACCGAGCTGCAGCGCACAGAGCAAAGTTTCCTCAAGGAACTGGTTTAGAGGGAGGGGATGCACCTGCAGTGAACCTTCAAGGGCCCTCCCCTCCCAGGGCCCTCAAGGGAAAGAGCCATCCATCTGTCCGGGAGTCACTTCCTCCCGGCAGGGGACTCTGCCCAAGACAGCCGAGCACTGGGTGCCAGGGCAGAAGGAGAGGGAGAGTCACACCCAGGGGCAGAGGAACCAGAGAGAACCTCATTTGGCAAACTGGGTTCGGATTTGAGTTGGTTCAAAGGAGGAACCAACCAACTTCCCTCCTTGCGCTGCCTTGAAAAGGCGCTGCAGCTTCCCAGATTCTCCCAATGCCTTGCCTGCCAGCCAGGGTGGCTGCCCCCTTCACGGGGATGATAGAAGAAGGGATGAAGAGGGTGAGGGAGGCAGCAAAATGGGGGGGGGGGAAATGAAGCGGTAGCTTTGTGCGAGAGAGAGAGAAAGAGAGAGAGAGAGAGAGAGAGAGAGAAATCAGAGGGTTTCTACTGCAATAAAAGAGCCGGACTGGGAAACAATATATAAAAACAAACGCTGAGGTAAATTTTTTTCAGATTTTTCAGTCATCCATCCAATGTTCCCTCTAATTTTTTTCCGGTGTGGGTGGAAAAGTATAGTGTCTGAGCGACAGTCCCTTTGGGACTGGGCGGCATAGAAGTATAAATAAATAGATAGATAGATAGATAGATAGATAGATAGATAGATAGATAGATAGATAGATAGATAGATAAATAAGAAAAAAATTCCCTTTTTTAATTAAAAGAAATTAATAATAAAACAAAACCAAAATCTATTACTATTATCACTATCTTCTCTTTTTCTATCCCTGTCTCCTTCCCCCTTGTGTGTGTGTGTGTGTGTGTGAACTCTTTAACCATTTCCAATAACAGGTGAGCTATTGGAAATGGTTCAAGAGTTCACACACAAACACACACACACACACACAAACGGCTGGGGGTTTTCCTCTCTTATTATTTGGGTGCATTTTACCATATGCTTTAAATCAAGAGTCATTTCTCTCTCTTTCTCTCTCCCCCTCTTGCTCTCTCTCTCTCTTTTTCTCACTTTCTCTCTCCCTCTCTTGTTTTCTTTCTCTCTTTCTATTGCTTTCTTTCTCTCTCTCTCTTTCTTTCTATCTCTCTTGCTTTCTTCCTCTTCTCTCTCTTGCTATCTCTCCCCCTTTCTCTCTCTCTCTTTCTCACTTACTTTCTCTCTCTCCTCCTCTCTCTCTGTCAGCGAGGGGGCTGCGAGCAATGTACCCTCTAATTTTTTTCCGGTGTGGGCGGAAAAGTATAGTGTCTGAGCGACAGTCCCTTTGGGACTGGGCGGCATAGAAGAATAAATAAATAAATAAATAAGAAAAAAATCCCTTCTTTTTTATTAAAAGAAATTAATAATTAAAAAAAATCAAAATCCATTACTATTAAAACTAAATCAACCAGCAAAACCAAAAACATAACTATTAATAAAAACAGGTGAGGGCTGGGTTTTTTTCCTGTTATTATTTAAGTGCTTTTACCATATGCTTTAAATCAAGAGTCACTTCTCTCTCTGTTTTTCTTTCTTTCCTGTCATTCTCTGCCTCAATCATTTTCTCATTTCTCTTTTGTCCCCTTTTTTCTATCATTTTGCTCTATCTCTTCCTTCCACTCTTCTCTCTCTCTCTTCCTTCCTCTCATCTCTCTCTTGCTTTCTCTCACTCTCTTTCCCTCTCTCCCCCCTCTTTCTCTCTCTTTTTCTCACTTTCCCTCTCGTTTTCTTTCTCACTCACTCTTTCTCTCTTGTTTTCTTTCTCACACTCTTTCTCTCTCTTGTTCTCTCTCTCTTGCTATCTCTTTCTCTCCCCCCTTTCTCTCTCTCTCTCTCTTTCTCACTTTCTATCTTGCTGTCTGTTGCTCTCACTGTCTCTCGTTCTCTCTCTGTTCTTCTCAGCGGAGGCCGGCGAAGGTGATATTCAGTGTCGGGGGGGCGCGGGCGTTTGCGCGCGCTCCAAATCCCCCTGCTAGCTCCCCGGAACATTCAAAATAAGAAAAGCCTTCGCCGGCGAAGGCTTTTCTTATTTTGAATATTCCGAGCGGGCTAGCAGGGGGATAGGGAGCGCGCGCAACCGCTCGCGCGCCCCCGACATTGAATATCACCTTTGCCGGCCTCCGCTGAGAGAATGCCTGCTCCGCCTCTCCTGCAATCCCCTTGCCGAGAGCCCAGGACGAAAGTGCTCTCGGCAAAGGTGAGACGGGCAGGGTGTGTGTTCCGGGTGCGGGAGGAGCCATGCCGAAAGGCAGGAGGTGGCGGAGTAGCAGAGGGGGTGGGCGGGGGGCAGCGCTGAAAGGCCGAGGGGCTGGAGGAACTGTGGGGAGGCAGGGGCGGCCGCGGCTCCCTTTCCTTCTGCTGCTGGCGCCTCCCCGCCCCCCCCTCACGGGCTGGCATGGGGATGGGGAGTGCGCGGCCGTGAAAAAGGCTGTGCGGGGGTGTATTTTGGGGTGTGTGTGCGCGTGCGTGCGCAGCTTTCGGGGAACGGTGGCTGCGAGAGCGCTTTCTCCGAGCACTTCGGGAAAGCCTGCCCTGCCTCTACTGCAGCCCCCTTGCTGGAAGTCTAGGACGAAAGCGCTCCCAGCGAAGGGGCTGTGAGAGGAGAGGGGCAGGCATTCCCGAAACGGACAGAGAAAGCCCTCTCTTGCAGCGAAAGCGCTCCCAGCCAGGGGGCTGCGAGAGAGGGCTTTCTCCATACATTTCGTGAAAGCCTGCCCCGCCCCTCTCGCAGCTCCCTGGCTGGGAGCGCTTTCGTCCCGAGAAGCCGAAGCCGCAGCTACAGCCGCAGCCGCCGCAAGAGAAGTCTCGCCCAAGGCAGGAGGTGGCGAAGGAGGAGAGGGGGCGGATCGGGCAGGCAGGGGGCAGGGCCAAGAGGCCAGAAGCGCGAGGGGGCCGGAGGCACCATGGAGAGACAGGGGCGGCCGCGGCTCCCTTCTAATGCCTGCGGCTCCCTGCCCGCCCCCCTGTGGGCTGGTAGGGGGATGGGGAGCGCACGCCCGAGGAAAAGGCTGCACGGGAGGGTATTTCTTTAGATCCAGGCCTTAAGTTACATGAGCTGTTTAATAAAAACGTGATCCCAGATTTGCAGATTTCCTCTTTCCCCTTGCAATAAATGGACACAAGTTCTACAATTGAAAGGACCGGTGACTGTGCTGTATCTTTCCAAAATTAGTTTAAATTAGGGAAAGTTATGTAACCATGACATTTTCTTCCCATGAAAGAGTTTTCTTGTTGAGAGAAGTTCTTCCATGAGTCATAATATTGGCATTTCCCCCCCTAAAACATTTCAAGTCAGTACCTCAGATGTTTGCAACTTGTATCACCACAGGAATATACTAGATTATTATTTTTCTTCTTTTAGGTTTGTGACAATTGGAATGAAAAAAAAGTAACAGTGAAGAATGAAGGAGGCTGTGCCTGATGAGAAACAACTGAGAATTTATGAACATCTTACATAAGCGTTACCCTGAAACTTGGAATTTAGAGTGATGTCTATCCTCATCATATGAAACAATACACCGGTAATACTAGTGATCATAGCTGTAAAAGTGAAAAATAATCCCTATGAGATTTGTTCCCAGCTCATCCATATAATTTATGCAGTCAACAAATGCCAGCATGCATAGGAAGGAAAGGAAAAGAAAGGAAAGGAGGGAGGGAAGGAGGGAGGGAGGGAAGTTGGAAGGAAGGAAGGAAGGAAGGAAGGAAGGAAGGTTTTCTTCACTTTCTTATCACTTTAATTTGGGTAGCAAATTGTTACATTTTTTGTTGTGGAGGAACTTATTACTCACTTGTGGCCTTGAAAATCAAACTTTTCATTTTCTTTTTCTTGTATATTGTTCTGTTGAACTCTCTGGTAGACTCCTCCCGAAAATTAACAGGTACAAATTTCAGACACACACACATTTGAAAATTCAAAACAATGTTCTTTATACCGAAAATTCAAATAAACTAAGCACTCTTTTTGTATAGCAAAGAGCACTCGTCTCCAAACAAACTGGTAATTTGTACAAGTCCCTTATCAGTTCTGAGATACTTAGATTGCAGCTGTGAGGCAATTCACAGTCCTTCTTCTTTCACAAAGTGAAATACACTTTGCCCTGGTTTAGTTTCAAAGCGGGGAAAAATCAGCACACAAAGGTCGAAGTCAGCAAGGCAGGCACGAAACACAATGATCAGATAATCCTCCACAATGGCCAAACCCACCGGCTGCTATTTATAGCAGTCTCACTAATTACCACAGCCCCACCCAACTACAGGTGGCCTCATTTTCTTTGATAATAATATCTCAGTTGTTGCTACCTATGCATCGCTCTCCACATGCGTGGCTGTATCATTAACTCTTGTTCTGAATCCAAGGAGGAGCTAGATAATTGATCTCCTTCTGAGCTGTCTGCCACACTCTCCTCCTCCCTGTCATTCATGTCTTCTTGGTCAGAGGAGCCTTCATCAGCAGATTCCACCGGGAGTAAAAGAGGCCTGTGGCATGTAGATGTCTCTCCCACATCCACAGTCCTTGGGGCAGGAGCTGGGCCAGTGCTAACCACAACATATATTTTCCCAGCTTAGTTTGGGGCAAGGCTTTCCCCTGTTCCGCCTCTCCAAATTATCAGAAAAATTAGATTAAAAATTCAGTAAAGTTAATGAATAAATAAAATATTACTTTTAGACATTTTTAATTAATGGATACACTGACTCTTAGTTTTGGTGATAAACTAAACAGAATAGGGGAAATGGAAACTGAAACATCTCAGGCAAGAAACGAAAGAGAGAGATGAGATGCATACATGGTACTAAGACCTATTTTGGTTTTGATTTTTTATGGATTTTTTCAATTTACAAGAAATAATAGATTATACAAACATCTTATTGGTAAATTTTATGAGCTTATTCACTGATTTTGCTGAACAAATACACACATATCTTTCTGTCTCTTAATAGTCATCTGTTTTCCTATCTAATCTGGGAATTCGCAGATTGTATTTGTGAAGCCCATAAAAGTAAACAGTGGTAGGACTGGTGAAGGATATTGCTATCCGTGTTAGTTGGAAGTTGAGAATATAGGATTTGTTCTCCACAATGGATGAATGGCTGCAAAAACTTATGAAGTTAGCTGAGATGGCTAAATTGACTGTCCTGATTAAAGAAAAAAAACCCTCACAAATATTTTTACATTGACTTGGAAACCACCTCTGGACTTTGTGCTCGAGGTGGAAAAAGATGAAACTTTGATCTTGGGTTTTACCAATGATATAGATTTTTAAAAATCTATATCATTGGTAAAACCCAAGATCAAATAATTTATATCATAAAATCCAAGCACAAAGTCCAGAAGTTGTTTCCAAGTCCCTTACTTTTCACTTCCCCTTTTCTTTTCCTGGTTTCCATAATATTTGCTTTTCTATCTTTACATTATGCTCATCCAGAAGCAACTGGACACTGTTTTTTGTTTGTTTGTTTGTTTGTTTGTTTGTTTGTTTGTTTGTTTGTTTGTTTGGATGGATGGATTTCTATGCTGCCCTTCTCTGCAGACTCAGGTTGTCTTTTCATCCCAAATTGAGATGGGTACGGCTTCTTTATTTTTCTAAGACTCTGAAAGACACACTTCATGAAACAATAGTCTCTTTTATTTATGTTCACACCAGCTTAAATACATGAAATTTCATCAAGGTAAAAGGCAAACAGCAAGACTTAAGTAAATTCTATCGGCTTGAAACACTCTAATTTTTCTGGGATGCATTCCAACATTCCATTCTCAGCCAGCTCGGAGATAACAGGACTATAAATCACAGCTTTAGGTTTATCACATTACCGGCTTCATAATAAATTCAGCAGTGCTGCTTCCGACTCAATTTGAAAAGCATGGCATGGGGGTTTTACTCTTTTGTTTCAGGAATGCCACGAAATCTCCTCCATTCTCTTTAATCAAAGTTGTCAAACCATGTCTTCACTTCCTGCTCTGACCTGGAAATGACATCTTACAATTCGCAGAGCTACTAATGTAGATTAATACTTTTAACCTTGATTTTTTCCCCCTGAATGGATCAGTCCATTGCCCTGATAAATCCCCTTCATTATCCAACAAAGACCAACTTCCCATTGTAACATCAGCCCCCTCGGGCACTCCTCACTATTAACTTAATTCACAGCTTCCTTTTCCTCTGACAACCTCCCTAAAGCAGGATAAAGTAATGAATTGGCTCATCTTCCTCAGAATCAGGCATGTCCTGAGGCTGACAAAGATCACTCACAACCCCTTATATAGGTAAAAACTATTTGCCTGGAAAAGGATATGACTCCAGGGGTGGATTACTGCCGGTACAGTCCACTCTGCCATTCTGGTAGTGGCCTGCTGATTGTTTAATTTGCCGAAAAGTACCATCTTTGCCAGACTTTTGCGCACATCATCTTTTTTCCATTTTTTTTGCTCTTTTTTTACTTCCTGTGCAGAAGCAAAATCCCATTAGGGGATGCTCACACTTGTGATATTTGGGAGATTTTTTGCTTCTGTGCATGTGCAGAGGGAAAAAATTGCCAAAATCTTGCATGCACAAGCATCCCCTTGTGAGATTTTGCTTCTGCACACGCACAGGAAGCAAAATCATGAGAGAGGATGCATGCACATGCACACATGTAGCAAACATACACACACTGGGAAACATGGCGATGTGTGCACAGTATACCAGTAGCAAGTTATGGCTCATATATTTAGCATCTGAATTTAAGCCTGATCCCAGCCCATTCCAATTCTTTCCCATCCAAACTCACAGCCATCAGATCACAATTCCCTTACCAGCAAGTTCACTGGGAAATAGAGTTCATTGCATTTTGCAGAAGGTTTGGGATTCCTCAAGCTCCTGGGAACAAAACATTCAGTGGAAACTGAGAGCTCTCATTATGGCACTGGAAAGGGCAGTTAAATGTAATTTAATACTACCTGCTTCAAAAGTTGCTGAAACATTTTAAAGTCAACATTTTAACATCTGTATTTTCTTCCTGGGATGCTAAAGGGGAGGCAGAATGTGCAAGCTGGTTCCCCTTGAATTCTATTAAAACGAACCTCTAGGTGTCTTTAATAAATGCATCCTGCTTTGTCATAATGTGCACCTACCAGGATGTTAAAGTGCATTAGAAATAAAGTACCTTAGTTCGTCGCCGCAGTCTTCTGGGAGTCTCACAGTCTAATGGGAAGT
Organism: Erythrolamprus reginae; assembly: GCF_031021105.1. Taxonomy (NCBI): domain Eukaryota; kingdom Metazoa; phylum Chordata; class Lepidosauria; order Squamata; family Dipsadidae; genus Erythrolamprus; species Erythrolamprus reginae. Next base: position 285,035,386 of record NC_091951.1, on the reverse strand, counting down.
AGAATTCGATTGTTTAGCATTTTAGCACTTGAAAAAGGGCAAGGCAGAGAAAAACAACTTGATTTTTAAATAAAGGTTGCTACCTCTCATATCAGATATGCCAGAGACCTTAGTATTCTATTATTAGAATTAGAATTAGAATTATTTCATCATTATAAATTTATATTTGGTGGAAGAGCTCTTGATCAGGATATCACAGGAATTTGTCTACCTTGAAAAAAAGGTTGTCTTATTCTATATCAAAATAATGTGGCTGAATTTAACAAAAGGCTTGCTCTTTGTTGATTAATTGATTTTGGTGTCTAGAAAATCGTGGTTTTAGTGAGACAAACTCAAATGTTTATTTGATGTCTTTTTAAAAAAGTGATTATGGCTGACTTCTTATAGTAAACTAAGCCATCATGTGAGAGTGATTCTGGCTTAATGTGCTGTTAATTTCATTTCTATAAAATTTACTTTATGTGGCTTTAAACTACAGATTGTCAACTCCTGTAGCCTAACCTCAATTCCTGTCTAGTACCCTTGAAGTCAAGGATTCATGATGACCACTCATTGCAACATGATTTTTTTGGCCCAATGCAATGTTTTAGGTTAACTCAATATTTGATCCCCACAACTACATTCTTTAACTAATGATTTATGGTTCAGTGATACATGGTCAGTTGTAGTCCATTCAGTACAACACAATTAAATTATGGCTGAATTCAATCTGTGTAGGTCATTGTCAGTTATACAGAATGCCTATCTTGATACTATATTGACTAAAACACCCTGCTCTCTGTTCTGTTTAGAGTGAAGGTCCTCAGCTCTTTCTATTATTCTATTTAAGGCAAAGGTTACTTACACAACTCTTTCTATTGTTCTATCTATGAGTAAATGTTAAATACAATCACGCACTCACCTATACACTTGACACGATCTGTCTGTATGCTGTATGTTAACCATTTATCCATTATTACTAGTTGGCTCTCTTTGGGGTAAGTCAATCATTGTAACTGTGTACACAAGAAGCTTGCTATAAGAATAAACTGCAGCTGACTGAGGAGAGAGATTTCTTCTTAGCTTGGAAAATCATATCTACATGTCCAGGATTACTACAAATCTGGATCTATGTCATGAAGTTCTGACACTGAAATGCAACAGTGTAAAAATGATAGAATTTCCTCCAATTATTATTTAGATGGTATGTGCAGATAGTAGCTTGGGAAAGCACGGGATTTTTACTTGTTCAATTGCAGTCTGTTTCTATAGTATGATATCCTTCTATTCACCATTTAAATCACTCCTCTCTCCCCACCTCAATTGCCATAGCAGCCTCTATCTTCCACATAATTTCTCCCTTTTTAATCTATATTTATCACTAATGCATTTTCTTTTCCAGAACATTAAAATGCTACGTTCAGAGATTAATCAGCTACTTACCCCACGTTTTTCTGCTACATTCAAGAATGTGGAAACAAAGACCAATTTATATTCCCCAATCTCTCCAGACTTATTTTTAAAATCAGTCAGGAAGGAAACAAAATGCAACTTTCAGTGTCGCTGGAGAGGCTGTTTGCTTCCCAGCATGCTTAATAGCCAGACAGTAAATGTCAGGTTTGTTTAATCAGCCTGTGGTTTTCTCTCATGGGTCATGAAACTGCTTTCTACTGTACTTTTGGATACTAGCACCATGAGTTAGCATGGCATGAAAGGTTTGTAGCAGCTAAAAAACATAAACTAGGAAAAGGCATAGTTGATAAAAGTGAAAGGTTCTAAGGGCATGGAGATCTTGACTGAGTTTCTATGTCATGCTTATCCATGGTGTATCTAGCTGTAATTTGTTCGGGGAACAGTTGGTGGGTTCATACACATGATAAAACACATTATGCCTTAGTGTGATATATACAATATACAGTGATCCCTCGATTTTCGCGGTCTCGATTATCGCGAAACGCTATACCACGGCTTTTCAAAAAATATTAATTAAAAAATACTCCACGGTTTTTTTGCTATACCACGGTTTTTCCCACCCGATGACGTCATACGTCATCACCAAGAGTCACTTCTCTGTCTCTTTCTTTCTTTCCTGTCATTCTCTGCTTCAATCATTTTCTCATTTCTCTTTTTTTCTCCCCTTTTTTCTATCATTTCTCTCTCTCTTCCTTCCACTCTTCTCTCTCTCTCTTTCTTCCTCTCTCTCACTGTCTTCCTTCCTTTCTCATCTTTCTTTCTCTCTCTCTTTCTCTATCTTGCTTCTTCCTCTCTCACACTCTCTTCCTCCCTCTCTCATCTCTTTCTTTCCTTCTCTCTCTCTCCCCTTCTTGTTGCAGAATTCTGGGAGTTGGAGTCCACAAGTCTTTATGTTGCCAAGTTTGGGAACCATTGGAAAGTTTTGGGAGTTAGGTGATATTAGGTAAATGTCATATTTATATAGCTAATAAAAATATGACTGATCTAGGTTAATTTCTATAAAGGTACTACCTAGCTATGGACGTTTTTCACCGATCAACGCTAACTGCATTGCTCGTGTGCTCATTGATCTTCCTTCTCCTTCTCCTTCCAGAAATCAATTGAGCCGATTACAAAGTAGAGCCGTAGTAGTAGCAACCGCCGCGCCTTTCGCAGCCTTCCCGAGCGACCAGAAGGCGTCCGCAGGACAGACACGGGTGTCACGCCTCCCACTCCGCCGAGAGGCAGGCGTGTGCGGGGAGATCACGGCCGCTACGGGGCGGCTCTGCAAAGGACGAAAGAAGACGGACCGCCTCGGCCGGTGCCATTGGCCGGGAACATGGCGCTGAACAGGAACCACTTGCCCGGTGGCGGGGTTGTCCCGCCCCACGGGGAAAGGTAACCGGAGCCGAAGAGGCGCTCGGCTGGCAAGGGGCGGCAGGAGGGAGAGTTTGGCCGGGCGGGGTGTGTGTTTGTGTGGTGGGGGAGAGCTTGCGTATCTTCGGGGATGGCGATACGCAGGCGGAGCGTTTCCATCTGCTCCGCTGGGACGGGCACCTCTAAGCCCAGTGTCTGCTTTCTCTCCCCGGGAACCGCCTGCTTTCCTCCACTTCAAGCAGGGCGCCTGGGCTCCCGAGTACCCGCGTCTTTTCCATCACCCGGAGGAGGAGTGCGACTTCTGCCCAAGTGTTAAAGAGGCTGTGGAGGGCTTAACCCGCGTCGCTCCCTCCCTCTCTCCCTCCTTGCCATCCCCGGGACTTCGACTCTGGGTGGGGAAGGCAGTGATAGTGGCAAACGGCGGACAGGCGAGCGGCAAACGGCAGCCAGGCGGGCGGCAAACGGCGGCTGGGTGGGTGGGTGAACGGGCGAGCGGCGAGTGAGCGGCCGGGCGGGCGAACGGCGAACGGCGGGTGCTGGGGGGGCGGGGGCAGCCGGCATTCAAAGCAATCTGTCGGCTTCCGCACTCTCGTCGCTCCCCGCCTCCACCATCTACGCATGCGCGGCCATGGAAAAAAGGTGCGCATGCGCAGATGTGTTTTTACTTCCGCACCACTATACCACGGATAATCAATTTTCGCGGGAGGTCTTGGAACGTAACCCCCGCGAAAATCGAGGGATCACTGTATATCAGTTTGCTATTCATTGTTTAAATTCGCTTATCATTTAGTAGGAGATAGCATTTTGCTATCCTTATGTAATCTAGGTAGCCCTATCCTTATGTAATCTAGGTAGCCCCTTCCTCTATCATTCATTCATTCATTCATTCATTCATTCATTCATTCATTCATTCATTCAATTCGGTTTTTATGCAGCCCTTCTCCTTAGACTCAGGGAGTCTTACAACATGTTAGCAATAGCACTTTTTAACAGAGCCAGCATATTGCCCCCACAATCCGGGTCCTCATTTTACCCACCTCGGATGGAAGGCTGAGATAGCAACCTTGAGTCGGTGATGAGATTTGAACCGCTGATCTACAGATCTACAGTCAGCTAAGATGGTGCTAAGAATCCCTGGGTTTAATATCCTTTCTGGGCTTTTGAATTTGAGTTTGTATTCTGATTGGTTTTCAGACTCCCATGGGACCATGCAGGGGCAATTCTATAGGCTGTGTTTCTGAGCCCCAAGTTTGGCTGATTCTTTGAGGAGGTAGATCTTTGTTATGTGGAATAGACCAGCTCAGGCCTTAATGGCCCATTGACAAAGGCAGGGAACAGCAGGGAGCTGCTTTATCTTTAAAACATGTTTCTCCCTTTCTTATCTAGGGAAATATATTCTGCCTCTTTAATATTTCTTAGAATATTTCATTCTTCTAAGAGGGTGGGTGAAGGCTAACTTCCTACACTATTTTATTAAAATCACAACAAAGTCTTTGAATAAAATGTATTAGTCTGAAAAAGTGCCACAACATTTCCCTTGATTGTCAGCTACCATAAACTAATATGGATTGCCTTTACAATGTAAAGCTTGTGAGTTAAAGTCTAATACAGTCAGTAAGAGTCTTTACATTTCCAAAGATATGCTAAAGATAATAATACATATGATTTTAGTCCATATGTATGTTTTTGGTTTTTTTTAATTTATTGGATTTGTATGCTGCCCCTCTCCGAAGACTCGGGGCGGCTAACAACAATAATAAGACAGCATATAATAATAATCCAATACTAAAAGCAATTAAAAACCGATTATAATAAAAACCAAACATACATACAGACATACCATGCATAAAATTGTAAAGGCCTAGGGGGAAAGAGTATCTCAGTTCCCCCATGCCTGGCGGCAGAGGTGGGTTTTAAGTAGCTTACGAAAGGCAAGGAGGGTGGGGGCAATTCCAATCTCTGGGGGGAGTTGGTTCCAGAGGGCCAGGGCCACCACAGAGAAAGCTCTTCCCCTGGGTCCTGCCAAGCGACATTGTTTAGTTGACGGGACCTGGAGAAGACCCACTCTGTGGGACCTAACTGGTCACTGGGATTCGTGCAGCAGAAGGCGGTCCCAGAGATAATCTGGTCCGGTGCCATGAGGAGCTTTGTATTTGTATTTCCTCTTTAATTTTTAAAACATCAGCCTGTTTCTTTTGTATATCCAGTAAAAAATACTTTTCCAAATCTTGGTCTATGATTTGTAGTTCCAGGAGTGGGCTGCTGGGGGTTCTCAGGAGTCGGGACAACCTGTGGCTAAGATTCTGTGCAATTCAGAGAATTCCCCAATCCCACTCCTGGCTGGATCCACCCCATCCTGCCTCTCCCAGGAGTCCCACATGGCCTGTTTTGAATGCAAGTAAGTGCAGGGTGCAGGCAGAGGGTTGCAGAGGGCAGAAAACGGGCCTACCAGAAGTTTTGGAAGGCCAGAAATGGGCCTGTTTCTGGCCTCCAGAGGGTCTCCAAAGCCTGGGGAGGCTGCTTTTGCGCTCTCGGAGGCTCAAAGAAAGTCGCTGGAGCCTGGGGAGGGAAAAAATGCCCCCCGCAGTGCAGGAGGCTGACTAGGCCTATGGCCACCGAGAAACCACGCAGTGAACCCCTTGCTAAAATTTTTGAAGCCCACCCATATAGTTCAACTTTTTCCATCAATAAGAAAATTTGCACCATATTTATCATTCCCTCATTCCTTTTTGGACATAGTTTATTTATAGAGTCGGACGTCATTACTGAGAATGTTGATATTGCAGCTACTAATTTCTGGCCCCTTTCTTTCAAGAACTCCTTTAATAAATCCATTGTCATGACCTTTTGTAAGCTCCAGCACTGACACGAAAAGCAGGCTTGCATGTTTTTTTTGCCCATTCTGCTGAGAATCTTTAGTCTTCTCTACTATCCGGTTTCTAAACCATAAAGTTTCTTATCTTTGTTATGACTTAAAGTAGCCAAGATAGCCAAAATAAATCTGGTTCCCATGATAATCTATTTATTTTTTATAGTTAATTACAAAATGTGGTAGCAAAAAATAAATACTCCAAAGTTACCTAGTCCCGTGATGGTGAACCTATGGCTCATGTGCCAGAGGTGGCACATGAAGCCCTCCTTGTGGGCATGCACACCATCGCCAGTTGCTCTTCTTGTATTCAATGTGGACATACTGGGCTTTGTGAGTGCTGAAGCACTGGAAAACGGCCTGAAAACAGGCATGCACGCTGGCCAGCTGGTCTTCAGATTTTTGGCACTCCAGCGCGTGCACGTTGTTGGTATGTCTCGGTATAGTTAGGCTATGAGACCTTTGACATACACTGAGCAGAGAATTTTAACAGAGTGTGGATGTGTGGTAAAGCCAAAGAAAAAGACACAGACTTAGTTATGCTTAATAAGTACTATTTACATATACAGTGTTCCCTCGATTTTAGCGGGTTCAAACTTCGCGAATAGCCTATACCATGGTTTTTCAAAAAATATTAATTAAAAAATACTTTGCAGTTTTTTCCCTATAGCATGGTTTTTCCCACCCAATGACGTCATATGTCATTGCCAAACTAATATTTTTTGCAAATAAATAACAAAAAAAATAATTATTGTTAATAAATAATTATGTTTATAAATATCAGGATCACTAAGTGTCTTATTTAATGGTGAGTACCAATAATAATGGTGAGTAAATGGTTGTTAAGGGAATGGGAAATGGTAATTTAGGGGTTTAAAGTGTTAAGGGATGGCTTGTGATACTGTCCATAGCCAAAAATGGTGTATTTACTTCCGCATCTCTACTTCGTGGAAATTCGACTTTCGCGGGCGGTCTCGGAATGCATCCCCCGCGGAAATCGAGGGAACACTGTATACAAAATAGAAACAATCCATAACAAGCACTAAGCCATCCAATATAATAAGCACTAAGCAAATACACTCCCCCCTCAAGGCAAAGCAAAAGCAAATGAGCGTTAAAGCATCATTGAGGGAAGGAGTACTGGCGCCCCCTTATGGCAAACCAGCCCAAAATATTTAAAGTGATAGTACAACAGCCTACAATTGGTAGCTTACAATGGCAAACCCTAACAACCATGTACCTTGTACTACACACGCATAAGCGCACACATACCCACGCATTCTGGCTTGAGCACTCTGTGCCGAAAAGATTCGCCATCACTGACCTAGTCCCTTAAATCTTTTATAACTTTCTTAGATCAAAATCTTATTTAGTTTTTAACTTGTTTATTTCAAATTATTTCGACTCAAGCTTATCATAACATTGTCTTTTGTTAGAGTTGAAATTAAACTTGTCCAATGAAGACTTTTCAAATATATTGTTCCAAAGGTCCTTAATAAGTTTAAGATGAAGTGCTTAGAAATTGTGATTTTGACGTTCTTTAAAAATTTCCATTGTGGTCATGAGCAAGATGGGTGATCCCTTTGTCTTTGGATGCTCAAACTTATGGAAAACTACTCTTCTGTGGTCTCCTCATGAGTAGTAGGCATCTGGAGGACATATGGTGCAGTCCTGTCTCTCCTTGTCCAGAGAGATTCTGAAGAACTAGTCTTTCATGGTTGCTGTAATCTTGCTATTGTTGTCAGCTCTGCTTTTGTGGAGATTTCTTCAGTTTGCCATGCCTTCTGTGGAAGTAATTATTAATTTTTATAGAATACTTTTTTTTACCTCAGAAGACCTATCAGCATATTTCCAAGCAGTAGATGAACAGCATTTAAAATATTTTTTTTCAATTGTTATACAGTACTGTATGTGTAAGTCACTTTTTTTCACAGAACAACCTTAAAGTTTTTATTATACAAGGAAAGCATTCTGACAGTTTATACATTCTTTGTTTCTTTTTTTAAAAAACACTTTTTCTGTGGCTTTTTTTTTTTTGCCAATGTATATGTTTTTATTTTTGTGCTTTATTTTGTTTTTCTGACTGTTTTTTTGTCATTATTTTAAAATAATACATTTTTTTAAAAATCGCTTCAAGACAGATATGTAGGTAATAACTTAACATTTTATTTATTGTTGGGGGGAATTCAATGCTTACTTGGCTTCAGTTTTGTTTAGTATTTGGGTTTTAAAATATTATAGGAATTAAAATATTACACTCAGAGGAAAACTCATTAAAGCAATGATGGCATGTTTTTGCTATTCTTGCCCAGTTAAAGTGGGGATTTAAGGACAAAGGCAAACATGGTCCAAATTTCAGCTTTCTGGAATACCTCATTTCTCTTGCCATCCTTTATCACCCACTCATATTCAATTATTTTTTTCATTGACAGTTAAGAATGAAATGGAAGGTTTAATTGGATGGAAATTAGTGCACATACCTGGCTGTATTTCCTGAGGTTAATGGGAGGTTAGCCTTCCCACGAACTACTTGATGTTCCACTATATCCTAAAGCAAGTGCTATGCTAGGGCATCACCTGTTATGATGGGTAGTTGCAAGTTGCATCCCTGCCTGGTCATTGTTTCTGAAATTTGCTGTCTCATGTAGGATTAAACTAGCAAAAACAAACCAACAAAGCCAACAAGCAGAGGTTTTTGTTTTTTAATTATTTCATAGGTTGAGATACCCTGAACAATGGTATCCAGAGTTAAATTTTACAATCTCAATAGCTTTCTGAACTGGAAATCACCCCTTCTCTTCCTCCTCCCCCCCTCCTCCCCCCCACAACCACCACCACTTTCTCCCCAGGAGCAGAGTCCATTTTTTTGACCCAGAATGAGATTTTGCATGAACACAGCATCTGGATGATCATGCCTGTATTTTGACGGAGATGGTGGAAGATCCATGGGTTGCGACAAACAATCCTGACTGACTGGCTTGTCACCTGGGCCTGATGTTGGTAGGGTCCGTATTCAGTTCAGCACCAGAAGAGCAGATCTTATCACCACACACAATAATTTATGTATTTATTTTATTTATTTATTGGATTTGTATGCCGCCCCTCTCCGTAGACTCGGGGCGGCTAACAACAGTAATAAAAAACATCATATAAATCCAATACTAAAGCAACTAAAAGCCCTTATTGTAAAAACCAAACATCCCTACAAACACACATAATATGCATAAATTGTAAAGGCCTAGGGGGAAAGAATATCTCAGTTCCCCCATGCTTGGCGGCAGAGGTGGGTTTTAAGCAGCTTACGAAAGGCAAGGAGGGTGGGGGCAATTCTAATCTCTGGGGGGAGTTGGTTCCAGAGGGCCGGGGCTGCCACAGAGAAGGTTTTTCCCCTGGCCCCCGCCAAAAGACATCGTTTTGTTGACGGGACCTGGAGAAGGCCCATTCTGTGGGACCTAACCGGTTGCTGGAATTCATGCGGCAGAAGGCAGTCTTGTAGATACCCTGGTCCAGTGCCATGAAGGGCTTTATAGGTGATGACCAACACTTTGAATTGTGCCCGGAAACTGATCGGCAACCAATGCAGACTGCGGAGTGTTGGTGTTACATGGGCATTTTTGGGAAAGCCCATGGTAGCTCTCGCAGCTATCATGGGCTTTCCCAAATAAACTCGCAGCTATCATGGGCTTTCCCAAATAAACTCATATTTACTGCAAATCAAATACAATATGCAGTCATAAAATGCAATAAACTCTAATAAGAAACACATATAGTGGTGGGCTCCGACGGGTACGGTCAGGTACGCAGTATCGGTAGCAACATTTTGGTCAGGTACACAGTACCAATAGAAAATTTTTGATCCCCCCCCCCCTTCTGGGCTCTGGGTATGTTTTTCCTATCACAGTAAATGAGATTGAATGTGTATAATTTTAGAAGAGCTGTGCGTTCATGTGTGTGCATACATACACTTTATATAGTAGATAATGCTACTGCCTAGACAAGGGGAAACGCAATCAATCAATCAATCAATCAATCAATCAAGTAAGTAAGTAAATAAATAAATAAATAAATAAATATGCACTGAAAGATGTTGAAACAAAATGCAGAAGCCACGCCCACAGTGTGGTACTAAAAATTATGGTAGCCCATCACTGCGCACATACTATGGTTTTCATTAGAGTTTGCTGTGATATAAAATACAAGTGGAAATAAAATTCAGACAGAAAAGGAGGAAGGAGTGCAAGGTACAAAGAATTCATTGTGGTTGCAATTAGATATGACCACGATTATGTGATGCTAAAACTGCTAAATTTTAAATAAAATAAGCTAGCCAAATTCTGAGAATTCTATTGATCATTAAATGCATTGCACTTTCTCTTTTGTATACCAGCGCCTAACTAGTGAAATTTACGGAATTTTAGTTACGGGATCGTCTCCTGCCACATACCTCCCAGAGACCTTTTAGATCACACAGCATTGGCTGTCTCCAGGTCTCGTCCACTAAACAATCTAGGTTGGTGGGACCGTGGGGGAGGACCTTTTCTGTAACTGCCCCAGCTCTATGGAACCAACTTCCCCCTCAATGTTCACACTGCTCCCGCTCTACTGGCCTTTTGTAAAGCTGTTAAGACCTGGCTTTTCTGACAGGCCTGGGGGGCATGAATTTTAACCTCTGACACTCCCAAATTATGTTCGACAGGTATGTATGTTGTTTGATTGGATTTAGAGTTTATATAGGGGGTTAGTTTAGAGTTTATGATGGGGTTTTATAACTATTATTAATATTTGACTTTTTTAAAATTATTGTATTACTGTATTGTTTTTATTGTTGTAAGCTTCCCTGAGTCCTATGGGATTGGGTGGCATAGAAGTCGAATAAATTAAATTAAATTAAAATGTGTTGAATATAAAACCATGATGGTAATCATAATGCAGTTTGTTTGGTTTTATCATAATATTGTATATGACTTTTGGGGTTTGTAAACCTTGATTTATAATTTGTGTACTTTTGTATGGTAGCTTGCTTAGTAAATTATTGGCATACCAACAATGGTCAAGAAACACTGTGAGTTATTTATCTATATTAAAGATAAAGAGAATTTGAACGGAACACTCTTGATCCTACAAAGGCCATCAAAACTTGATTTTGCCATCAGGCCTGGAGTGTGTGTGTGTCCCCCATGGAAACATGGAACACTCTAAATGATTGTACTGTGCATAAGTTCAGACTTCACTCCCCTATCTTCTGGTAATTATAGTTTTTAACTGTTTTTAAATGGTTGAATTTTATGATTGTTAGTTGTGTTTTAATTGTATACGCTGCCCAGAGTCACCTACAAGTGAGATGAGTGGCCGTATAAATTCAATTAATTAATCAATGAAATAATTCACAGTGGTTCTATTTCAGCTAAAGGCATGAATTTCTAAGTGATGGGACACATTTTGTTTTTAAACTATCTCATTACAAATCTTTGAAACATGGGCCTTGTGGAGTATTTACATGACAATATAAATTTAAATATTTCTCTGAAGTAAAATAAAGTTTCTGTTCCCAGTTTACTGAACACAAAAATATTCCAAGATCAGTCATATCATATTAGTACCAAAGGATTAGATTCATAGGCCAGCATAATATTATGTAGGTTTATCGTAATTGACTTTCACCAATGTAGCAAGATTTCTCTTCTCATTGGCCTTTAAAAAAAAAAAAGCAAACAAAACAACAAACCAGCAACAAGATCTGGTCTGAATGAATTAGATTTCTGTTTACTTTTTCAAAGAGATTATTTCATTGCTAACCTCAGCCCGTAAGACCTTTTAAAATGGGTCAACATTTTTAACGTGCAATTAATATATCATTTCCCTTGGTGATTTATCCTAAATCTTTATCCTTAAAAAGTGCTTCATTCTGATATCCAGATATCACCTTTTAACAGAGGTGAGCAATCAAGAGAATATTATGCTTTTAGCTGCAAATTGCTTATTGAATCTCATTATCTTTTTATCTATTCTGCATCATTATTTCACTCTTGACTGTTGGACAGCCAGATTTTATTACATGATCTGTAATATTTCTCCTCACCAGCATTGATTTTCTTATTTAGTTATATTTCTTCAAGGATGTTATCTTGATGCTCGACTTTTATTATTGTCGCATTTCAGATTATTTTGGTCTCCTGAGCTGTTTTCTAAAAGTTCACATCTTGGCTGTTACGACAGACAGAATTTCTGTGCTCTCGGATTCTGCCATAACTCTCTATGATTGTTCACAAAGCAGCTTGTGTCTCTTTGTGTAGCCCTTGGAGATAGCCCAAGCAAGAAACACAACTCTGAGTATTAATTCTGTCTTTTTTTGTAAGGTTATAGTACTAGAATCTTGCAAGACTGAAATTATTTCTTCTTCCTTTTGTTTCGTTCTATGGAAAATTAAGAAAGATCCCTTGTGAAATTTCGGTGACCCCTGTAGATTGACATATCTTTTACATGACAGCTGTCTGTCTCTCTCCTTCTTTATCTGCCAAGGTCATTCCCACATACCACTACACTTTTTGACTTCCATCCACAGAAACAATATTTTTTATTACTTCCAACAGTTAATGTTCATCAGTTTATCAATTGCAATTCCCAGCATTTTGGACCACTTAGTCTCTAACCATCTGTGATGGCATGAACTCAGCCACTGAGTAATTAAAAAAAAGAAAGAGTACTTCTACACCACTGCTTTTCTACCTTATAAATTTTTCACAAAACATTTGACTGTGACCTGAGATGCTCTCTGTTTTTGAACTTCTCTGCTGACATTAATACATGCTGGATGTCAAAGCTGTTAGTGACCAGAAGATTCCAGCTTAACCTGCTGGACTTATTTAAATGGGAGAACAGGAATGCAGAGGAAGTAAATAAATATGTGTCATCAGTGAACACAATGATGTCTAGAGATAAGAGGGAATCCAAGTCTCCCCTTCCAGGAAGGCAACACTGCAAGAGAGCAGAAAAGTTTTGATATCAAATTAACTATACATTTTGAACTACCATCTAGAGGGGATTAGGGCAGTCATGGTGAACCTATGGCACGGGTGCCACTGGTGACACATGGAGCTATATCTGCTGGCACACAAGCTGTTGCTCTAGCTAAGTTCCAACGTGCATGTGTGTGTGTATCAGCCAGCTGATCTTTGGCTCACACAGAGGCTCTGCGTGGGCGTTTTTTGCTTCCAGAGAGCCTCTGGGGGATAGGGAGGACGTTTTTACCCTCCCCTGGCTGCAGGGAAGCCTTTGGAGCCTGGGGAGGGCAAAACACGACCCTATTGGGCCCACCAGAAGTTGGGAAACAGGCCATTTCCAGCCTCTGGGGGGAGGGCAACAGAAGCTGTTTTCACCCTCCCCAGGCATTGAATTATGGGTGTGGACACTCGCACATGCGTGATAGCACCCATACTCTTTTGGCATCCAAGGGAAAAAAGGTTTGCCATCACTGGATTAGGGATTAACACCAGGATCAATATGAGAGAAACAATTGAGCAATAAAACAACAACAGCCAAACTTGGAATTACTCAGAAGAAAGCAGCATCCTCATCAAAACTGACAGGACAAGGAACTGTACATAAACAGAGAGCAAAACCCACTCCTTTCTAGCATTGAGGTTGTTACCTAATCAGGTAATGAAATCTTTGCAACCAAACAATTACATTCAGAGCACATCAACTCCACAGAACCATGAATCCTGCTCACTAGAAGTTTCCAATTGGCTCTTAGGGGTATTGGTGGTTGTTGTTGTTGTTTTGAAATACAATAAAGCTTCTTCTCTGGTAATATTGTACTTTTAACTAGAGGATACAAAACATTTACTAGACCAATTTTCGAATATAGCTCATCTGTCTGCAATCCGCACTACATATCAGACATTAATACAATTGAGAATGTCCAGAGATATTTCACGAGTAGACACTTCTCCACTCCTCTGTTCACAAAAGAATACCTTATGCCACCAGACTTGAAATTTTGGACTATTTTGGCTGCCTTTGGTCTGACCTAAGTGTAACATATAAAATTATTTGCTACAATGTTCTACCTGTCAATGACTACTTCAGTTTCAACTTCAACAATATACAATCACACAATAGATACAAACTTAAGGTAAACCGCTCCAAACTTGATTGCAGAAAATATACGACTTCAACAACAGAGTAGTCAATGCTTGGAATACTGTCTGACTCTGGTTTCTTCCCCAAATCCCCAAAACTTTAATCTTAGTCTGTCTACTATTGACCTCACTCCATTCCTAAGAGGTCTCTAAGGAATGTGCACAAACACACCAGTGCCTACTTTCCCTGTCCTAATGTTCCCATGTACTCATAACCATTTCATATATACATGTTTATACGTTTACTGTAATCTTATACAGCGGTACCTCTACTTAAGAACGTCTCTATTTAAGAACTTTTCTGGATAAGAACCAGGTGTTCAAGATTTTTTTGCCTTTACTTAAGAACCATTATCTACTTAAGAATCTGAGCCGAGAAAAATTTCCCAGGAAATTTGAGAGCAGCACGAAGGTCTGGCCAGTTTCCTTCCAATCCCCCTTTAATCCCGGCCATCTGGGCTGCCAGAGGAACCTTTTGGTGATGCTTAAGGAGGCTTTGGCAGTCCAGCGCGAACAAAGCATTTCCCTTTCTCTGGGCACTTAGAGAGAGAATAAACCTCTGCCAGTGCCCAGAGAAAAGAAACACTCCCTTCACTCTGGGCAGTCGAGGAGTCACCACAGTGAAGGAAAGGCGCCTGCTACAAAACAAGCGAGTGAGAGGAGAGGGGAGCCCTTCAGCATGAGAAGGAAGAGGCAGCAGGTAGCAGCAGCAGCAGCCAGTGTATGGGAGGCAGTGTATGGGAAGCAGCCTCGCGCCGGGTGTATTGGAGGGGTATGCTCCTCCTCGCCACCTTAGAGTCCCTCTTTAGAATAGAATACAATAGAATTTTATTGGCCAAGTGTGATTGGACACACAAGGAATTTGTCTTGGTGCATATGCTCTCAACGTACATAAAATAAAATATACATTTGTCAAGAATCATGTGGTACAACACTTAATGATTGTCATAGGGGTCAAATAAGCAATGAAGAAGCAATATTAATAAAAATCTTAGGATATATGCAACAAGTTACAGTCATACAGTCAACATGGGAGGAAATGGGTGAAAGGAATGATGAGAAAAACTAGTAGAATAGAAGTGCAGATTTAGTAGAAAGTCTGACAGTGTTGAGGGAATTATTTGTTTAGTAGAGTGATGGCGTTCGGGAAAAAACTGTTCTTGTGTCTAGTTGTCTTGGTGTGCAGTGCTCTGTAGCGACGTTTTGAGGGTAGGAGTTTTTAAGCCTTAAAGTTTTTAAGCCTTAAAGTTTTGGATTTTTCTGATTACCCTCACCTCACCTTCTTCCTTCAGCAGCGACTCTCCTCCTCCTCCCATCCAAATTCCGAGCTTTTATTTCTTTCCTAATGGGTTTGCACACATTATTTGCTTTTACATTGATTCCTATGGGGAAAAAATTGCTTCTGCTTAAGAACCTGGTCACAGAACGAATTAAGTTCTTAAGTAGAGGTACCACTGTATATGCTTGACAAAATAACCCCCCCCAAATAAAACAATAAAGATACAATTTTAGTTGTTGTTGTCTGTGTCCCTTCAAGGTCTTGCCAAGTTTTATTTTTAAATGTATTTGCAAATTTAGTTCCTTCAGAGAACCCTGGGTAAAGAATCCATGGAGTACCAAACGTGAAATGAAGCAGAATCCAAGACTAAATCACATTTCTGCCTACCTATAATCCTGTACATATTATACATGTCTGATGTTTTGAAAATTGCTGACAGCTTGCTAGGAGGAAAAGTATGTGGAGGAAGGTAGAGGTTAAAAAAAAAAAGGTAAAACCAATCCGTGAACAATCCCCCAAAGCTTCCCACTCAAATGGTGACACTGCTACATTAAAATAACCCTGTAACTTGTGAAGGTGGCATGACAGCATGCCAGGCACTTTTCCAATAGTTGTGACTTACTGCAAGAGAGAAGGAGGATGAGTTCTAAAGCATGTATCTATCAAAGCATAAGCTTCAAGAACAGAACACTGAAATTGATTGAGATAATAGAAGCTTCCTTGGGAGCTGGTGTGTAATGGCCTGAGAACAGGAGTGGGGGCAAGGAGAGGCCCAACTTTGCTGTGCTAGGAAAACAAGCAACGGGAAAGGAAATCTCAGCAGGAGATTTTTTGGAAACCTTGCGATTCAAAAGGAAAGTGAACATTGGAACAACTTTTGCAGCACTTTCTAATAAACTAGAACAGAGTTGGAGATATATTGACTCAGCTTCTAAAAACAAATGACATCATGAGAACAGGGAAACAGGCTCAAAGTGGTACAAAACATTCCACTTGAACTACGCCAAATTGAGACAAGTTGGTAAAGCAAGGAGCTAATGCGTATCATCTGGAAAGCAGCTTGGAAATGGGAATAATATTAGCTTTAATATGAGCCATGGTGGCGCAATGGTTAGAATGCAGCATTACAGGCTAATTCTGCCGATTGCCGACTGCCAGCAGTTTGACAGTTCAACTCTCATCAGGTTCAAGGCTGACTCAGCCTTCCATCCTTCTGAGGTCAGTAAAATTTCCTGATAATTAGAAGAATTAATCAGCAGAACAACTTGCCTCCAGAAGTTTTGTTTGCTCCAGCACTGGAGGTTTTAAAGAATAGATTGAACAACCATTTATCTGAAAAGACCTCCAAGGTGACCCTGTGACATAATTTTATGTCCACACTGCTCACCAAAATGGGTGAGCAGTGTGGTCGGGCAGTAGGAAAAGCAAGTAGGATGCTTGGCTGCATAGCTAGAGGTATAACAAGCAGGAAGAGGGAGATTGTGATCCCGCTATATAGAGCGTTGGTGAAACCACATTTGGAATACTGTGTTCAGTTCTGGAGACCTCACCTACAAAAAGATATTGACAAAATTGAACGGGTCCAAAGACGGGCTACAAGAATGGTGGAAGGTCTTAAGCATAAAACGTATCCGGAAAGACTTAATGAACTCAATCTGTATAGTCTGGAGGACAGAAGGAAAAGGGGGGACATGATCGAAACATTTAAATATGTTAAAGGGTTAAATAAAATTCAGGAGGGAAGTGTTTTTAATAGGAAAGTGAACACAAGAACAAGGGGACACAATCTGAAGTTAGTTGGGGGAAAGATCAAAAGCAACGTGAGGAAATATTATTTCACTGAAAGAGTAGTAGATCCTTGGAACAAACTTCCAGCAGACGTGGTTGGTAAATCCACAGTAACTGAATTTAAACATGCCTGGGATAAACATATATCCATTGTAAGATAAAATACAGGAAATAGTATAAGGGCAGACTAGATGGACCATGAGGTCTTTTTCTGCCGTCAGTCTTCTATGTTTCTATGTTTCTATGTTCCTGTTTCTCTTTTTCTCCCTTTCCTGGGTGAAACTGCAATGAAGGAAGAAAATTAACTGCTACTTCCTATACTTCCTCTTCAGTAGGGATCCTATTCTACAGTTATTGCTCCCATACCATCCTGATTCCAAGCTTCATTTTTTACTAGCAGATGCTTCATGTAATAATTTTCAGTAAGTTGGAAGAGGTGGACTTACACTTCTTTAAACAATATTTTCTTACCCACATGGATGCTCCAGTAGGCTTGTGGCCAGACAGCTAAATCATCTGAAAAGCAACACTCAGCCAGACTGGAAATGCCATCTGAGAAATGTACAGGGTGACAAAGTCTACAGACATCTGATGACATGAGGTGTAGCTCAAGAAGGGTTATATATTTTAATAAAATTGGACCGTTCTGAAAAAGTGCTACCAGACACTTCCTGATTTAATTCTGCGAGGGTGATTATACTTGCAGCACGCATCCAGTGGTATGGATTCAATTCTGGTGGAAGATTAAAACAAAAGATTTGTGCTTTTATTTTCGAAGCAATGCATAGATAAGAAATTAATATCATAAATGAGATGCTGCTTGGATATCATAAATGGTAGGATGCAGTAATGAGGGCCTAGGACAGAAATGATATAATCTATTAAATGGGATTCCGTAGAAGAAGCATGTCCCTGAAGAATGGAATATAATGGCTTTAGCTTGTTAGGAAAGGAACCAGCTGAGGATCCGTTTCCACTGAAAACTTAACAAGCAACAGTTGTGTTGGTTACAAGAAACCAAGTATGAATGATTGCAAAATATTTGTTTGTTTATTTTATTTGCTGCCCATCTCATATCCAACTACTTGGGGTGGTTTGCAACATAAAAACATTAAAGCATGAGAATGCACTAAAATCAACTACCATAGAGACACAATTGATACAATCCTAGACAAATAAACGAAATCATTAACACCAGATGGGAAAGCAGGGAGTCACCCATGTGGGTGTGTAGATAGGTAGGTGGAATTATATTTTAATTTATCAACCATTCCCAGTAAGAAGCTCCCCCATTGGGTCCCCAAGCCAACTGATAAATCTCACCTCAGGCAATAAGATGTTCCAGAGGGCAGAAGCCACGGCAGAGAAGACTCTTCTTCTGAATCCCGGCAGGACAAACTACTTGGTTGATGGGATCTGCATGATGGCCTATCAAGCTTGGGCAGGGGGTTGAACTAGATGACTTGCAAAGTCCAATTTTGTTAACTTGATCTGATCTAATTTAAATAAAGTACACACACATTCTCTCTCTCTTTCTCCCTCTCTCTCTCACACACAAACACACACTGATAACAAGCCCAATTAGGTTTTTGAGTGCATGACAATAAAGCCAAGCGCTTATTTGCACTTATATGAGCCGGGGTGGCACAGCAGGTAGAGTGCTGTACTGCAGGCCACTGAAGCTGACTGTAGATCTGAAGGTCAGCGGTTCAAATCTCATCACCGGTTCAAGGTTGACTCAGCCTTCCACCCTTCCGAGGTGGGTAAAATGAGGACCCGGATTGTGGGGGCAATAGGCTGGCTCTGTTAAAAAGTGCTATTGCTAACATGTTGTAAGCCGCCCTGAGTCTAAGGAGAAGGGCGGCATAAAAATTGAATAAATAAATAAATAAATAAATTTCAGGGTTCAAAAAATAATATAAGACAGGGTCTTATTTTCAGGCAAACATGGTATAAACACACACACACACACACACACACACACACACACTTACATAGTCAAGTTGAGATTAATTCCTCCTTCTAGCTTATGAACGTACAGGTAGTAGGAAGGAGTAATCAACAAACAAGGCCAGAGCAGTTATAGTGTCTCTGCTACTTTAATATATTTTTCTGTATTTTGAGTACTGTATGTAGGAGATACATTGGAGATTTGGGAAATTTTCTCCCACAGCTCTGCTTTGCCAACACAGATCCAGTTTCAACTGGGCCACTGTGTATTGCATTTGCTTGTTTGTTTTTAAAGCATAGTGGTTGCTTTATATTGGCCAGGTTGGCCAAAGCAAAAGCTAATTAGCACACGTATTATAGGAGGTGAATCAACACAGTGGCTTCTTGCAAGCTGCCATTTCATTGCTATTGTATTAGAGTTTGACACTAGAACTCAGAATGCCTTATGAACATAATATATGCTGAGTTCCTTTGATGTTAAATCAACAGTCTCTTTAATTTAATTATGTTGCCGGTAGGTGGCCAACTATCATTTGAGAAAAGAACCTGTATACGGTTGTATTCAATGCTGCAATATAATTCATGATACTATGGACAATTAAACTATAGTCATATAGCTCCTGTTCATTTGAAAGCATATGAAGCTCTTGAAGGAAATATCTCAAACATGACTATGCAACATACTATACAAATACAGTGGTACCTCTACTTACGAACTTAATTCGTTCCATGACCAAGTTCTTAAGTAGAAATGTTTGTAAGAAGGAGCAATTTTTCCCATAGGAATCAATGTAAAAACAAATAATGCGTGCAATTGGGGAAACCACAGGCAGAGTGGAGGCTGTTTCCCACAGGAGATTCCTAAAGAGGCCTCACAGAGGCTTCTCCCCACTGTTTCCAGTTACAGTTTCTTCCCAGGAGATTCCTAGAGAGGCCCCACAGAGGCATCTCCCTGCCTTTTCCAGCCCTGTTTCCTCCCAGGAGATTCCTAGAGAGGCCCCAAGGAGGCTTTTCCCTGCCTTTTCTGGTTACAGTTTCGGAGGCTCGGGTTTATAAGTGGAAAATGGTTCTGGAGAAGAGGCAAAAAAATATTGAACACATCCGATTCTTATCTAGAAAAGTTCATAGGTAGAGGTGTTCGTAGGTAGAGGTCCAGAGTTTCTCAACCTTGGCAACTTAAAGACATTTGGACCTAAACTCCCAGAAGTCCCCAGCCATCCCTATTGGGAGTTGAAGTACAGATGTCAAGTAGCCAAGGTTGAGAAACAGGGCTGTTTGATCTCTACGCTCTGATCAAACAGCCCTGCTATGTTCTAAATGAACTAAAAAGGTTATCTCCTAATTTATCCCTTGTAGCAGAAAAATAGAAATACAGAGCTGACTAACCATTCAAGAATGCAATAATTTATTTATTTATTTATTAGATTTGTATGCCGCCCCTCTCCGAAGACTCGGGGCGGCTAACAACAATGAAAAGACAATGAAAACAAATCTAATATTAAAAAATAATCTAAAAAACCCCAATTTAAAGAACCAATCATACATACAAGCATACCATGTATAAATTCTATAAGCCTAGGGGGAAGTGAAATTTCAATTCCCCCATGCCTGACGACAGAGGTGGGTTTTAAGGAGCTTGCGAAAGGCAAGGAGGGTGGGGGCAACTCTGATATCTGGGGGGAGCTGGTTCCAGAGGGTCAGGGCCACCACAGAGAAGGCTCTTCTCCTGGGTCCCACTAAACGACATTGCTTAGTCGATGGGACCCAGAGAAGGCACACTCTGTGGGACCTAACCGGTCACTGGGATTCGTGCGGCAGAAGGCGGTCCCGGAGATAATCTGGTCCGATGCCATGAAGGGCTTTATAAGTCATAACCAACACTTTGAATTGTGACCGGAAATTGATCGGCAACCAATGCAGACTGCGGAGTGTTGGTGTAACATGGGCATATCTTGGGAAGCCCATGATTGCTCTCGCAGCTGTATTCTGCACGATCTGAAGTTTCCGAACACTTTTCAAAGGTAGCCCCATGTAGAGAGCATTACAGTAGTCGAACCTCGAGGTGATGAGGGCATGAGTGACTGTGAGCAGTGAGTCCCGGTCCAGATAGGGCCGCAACTGGTGCACCAGGCGAACCTGGGCAAACGTCCCCCTCGCCACAGCTGAAAGATGTTTCTCTAATGTGAACTGTGGATCGAGGAGGATGCCCAAGTTGCGGACCCTCTCTGAGGAGGTCAATAATCCCCCCCCCGGGTTATGGACGGACAGATGGAATTGTCCTTGGGAGGCAGAACCCACAGCCACTCCGTCTTATCCGGGTTGAGTTTGAGTCTGTTGACACCCATCCAGATCCCAACAGCCTCCAGGCACCGGCACATCACTTCCACTGCTTCATTGACTGGACAAGGGGTGGAGATGTAAAGCTGGGTATCATCAGCATATTGATGATACCTTACCCCATGCCCCTGGATGATCTTAATGTCATAAATCAGAGGTGTCAAACTGGTGGCCTATGAGCTGGATATGTCATGCCCACACCATGCCCACCCTGGTTCTGCAAAGGAAAATGCTCACCCCGGTTCTGTTAACTTATAACAGCCCTTGGAAATGTGGGGGAAGTTCAGGAACAACTGAAGATGACCCCAGATTTCAACACAGCTTTTGCCAACACATGTTTTGGGGGCACTTCTGACTCTAAGTACGCTGATCATTTGTTTTTGTTTTTTAATATGAAAGGTATCAATATAGGTAGTCCTTGATTTATGATTATAATTGAGCCCCAAATTTCTGTTGCTAAACAAGACAGTTGATAAATGAATTTTACTCCATTTTATGACCTTTCTTGCCACAAATGAATCACTGCAGTTGTTAAGTTAATAACATGGTTGTTAAGTGAGTTGAGTTTCCCCATTGACTTTGTTTGTCAGGTCACAAAAAGTGATCACACGATACTGGGATCTTGCAACTGTCATAAATATCAGCCACTTGTCAAGCCTCTGAATTTAATTCATAGGACGATGCGGCTGTTACAATGGTTATAAGTATGAAAAACGGTCATTAGTCATTTTTTTCATTGCCGTTGTAACTTTGAACAGTCACTAAATGAACTGTTGTAAGTCAAACTACATCTTAATTATAATAATTATAATTTATTAGATTTGTATGCCGCCCCTCTCCGAGGACTCAGAGTGGCTCACAACAGCAATAGTAATACAATAGAATACAAATCCAATATTAAAATCTAAATTAAAAACCCATTTTTACTAAAAACTAGCAATTCTACATAGTCACACCAATCTCAAATGCTTAAGTCAGAAGGGTGGGGAGAAAAATTAATCCCTCCATGCCTGGCGGCATAGATGGGTCTTCAACATCTTGTGGAAGGCAAGGAGGGTGGGGGCAATTCGAATCTCAGGGGGGAGTTGATTCCAGTGGACCAGGGCCACCACAGAGAAGGCTCTTCCCCTAGTTACCACCAGACATTGTTAAGTCGATGGGGCCCAGAGAAGGCCAACACTGTTGGGATTCGTGCAGCAGAAGGCGGTCCCATAGGTATTCTGGTCCGATGCCATGTAGGGTTTTATAGGTCATTACCAACACTTTGAATTGTGAGTGGAAACTGATTGGCAGCCAATGCAAGCCACGGAGTGTTGATGAAACATGGGCATACCTAGGGAGGCCCATCATAGCTTGTGTGGCCGCATTCTGCACGGTCTGAAGTTTCCTTGGCCTTTTTTTGGCCAATTTTATGTTGAGATTTCCCAGGATTTGAGCAGCCTGATGCTAAAATCAAGACTACAAAGAGATCTGCTTGAAAGAGAAAGAAGGAGGGGGCTAAGTGCTATGGCAACCATTTTTCATGCTAGCTGGAATTTGGTGTATTCATACATATCCAAGTAAAGTCTTTCTAACTATAGCTTTTAAGAGCTCAATCTAGAATATTGATAAGATGGCTTTCTATGTTTTTGAAAGTATATTTATGTTGAGATTTGAGGTAAATCAAGCAATCCATCAAATCCAGCCCTAGGAGAAAGAAGAGGGTGGAGGAGAGGAGGAAGAGGAAGAAGTAGAAGAAACAACAACGACAACCAGTAGTAGAACTTTTGGGGGATGTTTGTTTTAGTTGTTGAAAGGGGAATGAATAAATTTATTCCAAAAGAGATTCCATCCGTCTTAGCAATTTGAACACCATATTGAGGCTGTGCAGTGCCAAAGCTGTATTTTTAAGGTGCTATAGACAGGCGATTCATTCATGTTATAAAGTAGACCTTATCTTTCCTTCATCTATAGCAGGGGTCCCCAAACTAGGGTAAGACTTGTGGACTTCAACTCCCAGAATTCTCCAGCCAGCTATGCTGGTTGGAGAATTCTGGGAGTTCAAGTCCACAAGTCTTAAAGTTGCCTAGTTTGGAGACCTCTGATGTAGGTTCATGTTTTACACTGTTTAGAAAAATTATATAAACATTTGTTCTATAGACTTTTGAGGCTGGAGTCCAAACCACTATGAGTCCAGTGAAAGAACTACAGGATACAGGAGAATCGAGATAACTGACTGAAGTACACAGTTAGCCACTTGTTTACTGGGTAAATTTTATCAAATCACGATGCCTTTAATTTCAACTTTCAGCTGCAAACAGGAAAAGCAATATATTTTTGTCAGTTGATCAATGGGATGATAAAATAATAAGGATATATCTACTACTTCTGCAGCATTAGAGATATTGTTGCAACTCCTACCCGCAAAATGATGCTATAGAACACTGCACAACAAGACTAGTAGACACAAGAATAGTTTTTCCCCAAATGCCACCACTCTGCTATTCCCTCGCCACTGTCAAACTATTCATTAAGGCTGCATTACTATTACTATTCTCATTATTCTTGTCATCCATCTCCTCCCACTTACGACTGTATGACTGTAACCTATTGCTGAGAAGCTATGCACCAAATTCCTTGTGTGTCCAATCACACTCGACCAATAAAGAATTCTATTCTATTCTATTCTATTCCATTCCATTCCACCCCACCTCAATCCCAACTTCAATCTCAATGATATTGACAACTGAATAGCCATATAGAGTATGTCACAGAAGTGAGTACAAAGAAGTGATATTCAATTACCTTGCCTACTGATTCGCAAATGTGATTCTCAGAGAGTTCATTGGCATGAGGTGCCATATTGAATTTCCAGTGACCAGTATGACAGAGTGAGAGTGATAATACAAAATTTAACACACCTGCTCCCCCTTCACACCTGATATTTGTACCACTAATGAGTCACATGACACCAGGGAGGGGAAAATGGTACTTGGGCCCCATTTGAATATTATCACTCAGGGGTGTACTCACTTTTGTTGCCAGCAGTTTAGACATTAATGGTTGTGTGTTGCATTAGTTTGAGGGGACAGTATATTTACACTGTTATGCAAGCTGTATACCTACTACTTTACATTGTAGCCAATATTTCTTCAGTATTGTCACTTGAAAAGGTATTACTTAAATATTTACAAAATGTGAGGTGGTGTACTCACTTCTATGATATACTGTATTGGGGAGGGGAAACGGGTTGTTATATACTATTAAGAATTGATTAGCCAAAATGCACAAAAATTACAGCCCATTGTGTTGGAAATGTAATAAGACTCAAGGCACTTTCTTTCATCTATGGTGGTTATGTCCAGAGACAAGAAAATATTGGAAAAAAATAAATAATTGGTTGTGTCAAATAACAAATATAAAAATGGAATATACACCAGAGTTTTTTCTACTGGGTATTATGAGAGGGACTTATCCTAAAAATGTAAAATATTTAAGCTTGCATATAATAACAGCGGCAAGGATTGTATTTGCACAGAACTGGAAAAACCCGCAAATACCTGAAGACAACGAGATCATTAAGAAAATATATGACTGCGCAGAGATGGACAGATTGACAATGGAACTCAATAATCGAAACGAATTGGACTACTATGAAATCTGGACAAAATGGTACCAGTGGACAAAAAAAAGAAACTCAAACGCCAACACTCTGCAGTCTGCATTGGTTGCCGATCAGTTTCCGGTCACAATTCAAAGTGTTGGTTATGACCTATAAAGCCCTTCATGGCACTGGACCAGATTATCTCCGGTACCGCTGTCTGCCGCACGAATCCCAGTGACCAGTTAGGTCCCACAGAGTGGGCCTTCTCCGGGTCCCGTCAACTAAACAATGTCGTTTGGCAGGACCCAGGGGAAGAGCCTTCTCTGTGGCGGCCCCAGCCCACTGGAACTAACTCCCCCCAGAGATTAGAATAGCCCCCACCCTTCTTGCCTTTTGTAAGCTCCTTAAAACCCACCTCTGTTGTCAGGCATGGGGGGACTGAGATATTCTTTCCCCCTAGGCTTCTACAATTTATGTATGGTATGTTTGTATGTATGATTGGTTTTTAAAATAAGGGTTTTTAACTGTTTTAGTATTGGATTGTCGCATGTTGTTTTTACCACTGTTGTTAGCCGCCCCGAGTCTACGGAGAGGGGCGGCATACAAATCCAATAAATAAATAAATAAAATAAACATTGAAACAAAACATCAAGAAATCTAAAAGCAATCAAAAGATAATGTTGATAGGAATGTATATATGATGTAGATTCATCTGTAAATACGATCGTGTATTGTTTTTTTTAAAAATGAAAAATTTAATAAATACATTAAAAAAAAGAAAAGAATTGAACCCTAATACCAGGGGTGAAGTTCAGCAGTTTCTGGAGAATCGGTAATGGAAACTTTGAGTAGTTCAGAGAATTGGAAAATACCACCTCTGGCTGGCCTCAGAGTAGGGTGGGAATAGAAATTTTGCAATATCCTTCCCCTGCCATGCCCAACAAGCCACACCCAGAGAACTGGTAGAGAAAATATTTTGAATGTCACCCCTGGTTAATACCCATTGTTTTTTACATTAAACCAAAACGTTGGTTACCATAACTCTGATAATTAGAAATGCGGCTATTAAAGAACGATAGCATATTCGTTAGACACATCTTAAAAGAAAAATTAGGAGTGTTAGCAGGAGAAACTGGAAGTCATGACTGAACTACTGAAGTTTGTTCCTCTTTTAAGGGTGCCACATGTGCCTCTGGCCTTGTGAAAGCAAACACAGGATCCAAACTTTTTACAAAATGCATAAGCGATATTTCAGTATATTTATCCTCCTCATTATTTAGCACCTCAGGCACTCTCGTCTACATATATGTTTTTTTTTTTAAAAAAGCAGAGCATCAAAAATTTATAATGTATTTAAAAGAAAGTGGGAATTTAATGGAATTGGAATCCTAGGCTTGAATGAGCCACAGCAAGATCGAGTTTTAATTGGTGGTGTAGCAGGATCTTTGTCCCTGTATATATAAGAGCTCATCTGTTTGAAGCAACGGCTGTGGTTGTGTGATCAGGCTTCATTCAGCAAAGGGTTCACATTCCTTTGAGTTGCTCCATTACAGAAATGAGCTGCTGATTGCACTGCTGAAGGCTTTGCTGTTCATCTCTCAGCCTTTCTTGATCTTGAAGAATTGCTTCCTGTGGGAGGAAAGTCGGAAGGTGCACTTAGATTAAAATTCTGAACCACAGGAATAAGTGCAAAGCATAAAAATAACCACATCTCTCTTCCAGACCCTTTCCATAAAGTTTTTCAGTTCCAGAATCTGAGCAGGTGTTATACAATCTTCATGAGCAAATGATTGTTTTGGGTTAGTAAAACACATGTTTTAAAATCTCTAATCACCCTGTCCAGAGGGAAATAAAATAAAGTGAAGCTTTTATTCAGAAAAAAAAAATGCTGCAACGTCCTGCCTGTCGGCGACTACTTCAGCTTCAACCACAACAACACAAGAGCACACAACAGATTTAAACTTAATATTAACCGCTCCAAACTTGACTGTAAAAAATATGACTTCAGTAATCGAGTTGTCGAAGCATGGAACTCATTACCGGACTCCATAGTGTCATCCCCCAAGCCCCAACACTTTATCCATAGATTATCTACGGCTGACCTATCCAGATTCCTAAGAGGTCAGTAAGGGGCGAGTACAAGTGCACTAGAGTGCCTTCCGTCCCCTGTCCTATTGCTCTCCTATATCTCCTACACCTTTCTTCTATTCCTATATCTCTTCTTCTTCTCTTTCACTGATATGTTCTATTACTATACCTTCTTTTCTATTATTTCTTAGATATATTTTACTATGAGTATCTCCTCTATAACCTTCACCATGTATTTTACTATGTGTGTGTGTGTGTGTATGTATGTGTGTGTGTGTGTGTGTGTGTGTGTATATATATATATATATATATATATATATATATATATATATATATATATATATATATATTTGTTTTCGTAAATTTTCACGGGTATATGTATGTAGATTGTTCTGAGTTCGGGTTTTGCCCTGTGTAATATTTTGCATGTTTATGCGACGTTTCGGTGAAATCACATCCACCATCATCAGGCTGAAGTTTCCAAGCTTCGTGCTGTTGTAAAATGGAATGTTTGCAACTGTCATTTCTTCCTAGTGTATAGTGTGGGGGTGGAGATTTGGTTTGAATGTAGCAATTAGATTGGGTGATTATGTTTCAGTGATCTGATTGGTTGGTGTAATCATAATTATTAGAAGGATTGACATGGTGATTTTTATGAAGTGTTTTTTGTTTAAGGCTGGTTTCCAAATTTCAAAAGTCCAAAATCATAATTATTAGAAGGATTGATATGGTGATTTTTATGAAGTGTTTTTTTTGTTTAAGGCTGGTTTCCAAATTTCTGGTAGGCGGGACGTGTCATCTCTTTTATTCATGTAAAGGGGGCTCCTTTCAATTTCTATGGCTTCTAGAGCAATTCTTCTATATAAATTCTCTGTTTTGTGAAGTAATTTAGTTTTTTCAAAGTCAATTTCGTGCCCTGTTTTTTTAATGTGCTGGACAAGGGAGGAAGTCTTATCTTCTTTTTTAACTGCATTCACATGTTCTGCAAGGCGTGCACTTACTCTTCGGTTGGTTTGTCCAATGTATGTGGCTGCACATGTTTTGCAAGGGATTTCATAGATTCCTTGGTATTCCAATTGGATTTTATCTTTGGGGCTCCTTAGGATATTAGATATTTTTTGGTTGGTGCAAAATGAAGTTTTGATGTTATGTTTGTGCAGGATTTTACTAATTTTGTCTGTGGTGCCCTTGATGTAAGGGAGGATGGTGGTACCATTGTCCTGTTCTTGATCTTGTTTTTTGGGGGGTGTCTCTTTTTTATTAGATTTGTGATTGTTTTCTCTTCGAATCCATTAGAAATTAATACATCTTTGAGTTTGTTCAATTCAGTTTTTAAGTGCTCATGGTCAGCTAAGCGTTTGGTTCTGGTGATGAGAGTTTTGGCCACTGAGGTGATTTGTGCGGGGTGGTGGTGTGAGTGTGCATTTAGATAACGGTTGGTATGGGTTTTCTTTTGGTAGATAGTGTGTCCTAGGCTGCCATTGGGTTTTTTATAGACCAGTACATCTAGAAAGGGAAGTTGATCATTGATTTCTGTTTCCATAGTAAACTGTATTTTGGGGTGTAGGCTGTTAAGATGTGTGAGGAAATTGTCTAGTTTTTCCTTACCATGTGGCCAAATTACAAAGATATCATCAACATATCTCAGCCAAAGTTTAGGTTTGTATTTGGATTGCTCTAATGCATTATTTTCGAAATATTCCATATAGAGGTTGGCGATGACCTGTGAGAGAGGTGATCCCATGGGGGCTCCCTCTATCTGTTTATATCTTTGTTCATTATAGATGAAGTATGTATTGGTCAGGCAGTGGTTGGTAAGGTCTAGGATATATTTGGGGGGTTTGTGTTTGTCCTGGATAGCTGTCAAGGCTTCTTTAATAGGTATTTGTGTGAAAAGGGACACGACATCAAAACTCACAAGTAGGTCATCGGGTTGTAGGTTTTGTTTTTTGATTATTTGTATAAAGTGGAATGAATTTTGAACATATGAGGTAATAGTTTCTGTATATGGTTGAAGGTATTTGGCTAAAAATTTGGCAAGGTTTTGTAGAGGGGAGCCTATAGAACTGACTATTGGTCTGAGAGGTATTCCTTCCTTGTGTATTTTTGGAAGGCCATAGAGTTTTGGACATATGGAAGATTTTTCTCTGGGGATGATTTTTTGCTGGATTTCTTCGCTGATGGGAGAGGCCTTGATTTTGGATTTGGTAGTTTTTTCTAGGTGTATATATATATATATATATATATATGTTAAATGTTTTTAGCTGGAATTTTAAAATTAAGGGAGATATATCCCCACTAAAACCCTCATTGTGTATTGGACAAAATAAATAAATAATAAATAATAAATGACTCATTTAATCATGATTTGTTACATAAATTAATTTGGTTAAGATGACGGTGATGGAAAATTTCCAAACTCCTTTTATGTGAACCACTTTGGACTATTGTCTTTTTGTCTTGGTTGAAAAAGAAAACACATGAAAACTATAGTTCGGATACTCTGAAATATATATAGGAATTTAATTACCCTCAAGTTCCTTTGTTCCTCAAAGTTATGGAGGGGGGGAATTCACTGATCTGCCCACACATTTGCCAAAGTTTTCTTAATTTGCATCAATGTTTTACATCCATTGTGACCTTCACCCTCCACTACCAATGCAGGCTCTTGGATACAAAAAAATAATAATAAAAAAAAATTGCTCCTTTTCTCCATTCAGCCATAAACGCTACTTTACTAACAACAACAACAACAACAACAACAACAATAATAATAATTTATTGGATTTGTATGCCGCCCCTCTCCGTAGACTCGGGGCGGCTAACAACAATGATAAAAACAGCATGTGACAATCCAATAATAAAACAGCTAAAAACCCTTATTTATAAAAACCAAACATACACACAAACATACCATGCATAAGTTGTAATGGCCTAGGGGGAAGGAATATCTCAACTCCCCCATGCCTGGCGGTATAAATGAGTCTTGAGTAGTTTACGAAAGACAGGGAGGGTGGGGGCAATTCTAATCTCCAGGGACAGTTGGTTCCAGAGGGCCGGGGCCGCCACAGAGAAGGCTCTTCCCCTGGGGCCCACCAAGCGACACTGTTTAGTCGACGGGACCCGGAGAAGGCCAATGGCTTAATTTGTACGATGCGTGAAAGGGGAAAAAAGCAAGCAACCAAAACACATAATATGAAATAGGTCAGGTCCCACTGAAATGGTACCAATTTTATTTACCTGCATAGAACATGTAGAATCATAATACAAACTACAATTGTATACTATATTTGACAAATAAATAAATAAAAATAAAAATAAAATAAACATGTTTTCAACATGTTTGGTGGACAAAAGCTGAGGCCAGTGACAGGAGCTCACTCTAATACACCAACCTAGAACTCTAATTGCAGGAGCAGAAACCATCTCTAGCATTTAAGTCACTAAACCAGTGTTTCCCAACCTTGGCAAATTGAAGATATTTGGACTTCAACTCCCAGAATTCCCCAGCCAGCATTTGCTGGCTGGGGAATTCTGGGAGTTGAAGTCCAAATATCTTCAATTTGCCAAGGTTGGGAAACACTGCACTAAACCACCCCATCTCTTGGGTTGGACTGAGAGACAGTGACTGAACCAAAGTCACTCAGTTGTTTTCATGCTTAGGGCGGGAGTAGAAAACCAGTCTTAATATTCACCACAGATTTAAATTGACCAGTACAGTATGCACATAGACATCATTAGCCTAAAAAAATGCCTTTCTCCATCTACTGTTTCATTTAGTTAGTTGAGGCAGTGGATGGTGCAAGAGGTTTTATTTGCTTTGTATATGATTTTTCCAGAAATGAATGCTCACCGTGGGAATTTTTAGAACTAAAAATCGGTAATTAAAATGGACTTCTAGAGAAATAAATGCTTTTTATTGCTCCAATGAAAACCAGTTGTCGAATTGAAACATTTCACAGGGGGGGAAAAACGCATGTGCACATAACACGCATATTAAAAATGAAGCTATAGAAAATTATGCTCTGAAACAATGTAATGCTGTGTAATATATACAGTGATGAGAATCAGCATTGTGTTGTTGTTTTTTTGGCATCACTTCCTCATGTGGGGGCAAAAAATAAGGATCTTGCACTAAAAATTGAACTCCATTCTCTGTCGCTTTTTCAAAGCTGTGTTTGATGATCTTGACAATAGTTGAAAAACATAATTCAGTGGTTGCACGACAAGCAAGTGTGTTTTAACTCAATGAGAGTGTAGTCTTTATGAAAAATTGTTACTCATCTCAGTTACAATGTTCCAGATTAATTAACTAACTTTACCAACACAAGAATGCACCCCTATACTGGGAAAGATTAATGTAGACATTAATGATCTTCCTGGTGATGAAACTATGTGGACAATAAAACTACTGGAATAGGAAGATGAAAAACAGAATGGGTGACACTCACAAGATCTATTGTGATGATTTCAGTCCTTTTGTACATTAGCTCCATGGGAGCTGTATTTTTCTGAGATGCAATTGCTGTTCAGTAGCTACATGATTTTTAAAAAGTATAACACAATATCTGTTGTTTTTAATAAATGCACATGAAGTTCACCTCAAACCAAGGTATCACAACTCTGGAGAAGGTAGAGGTTACTAAAAATGTGCTTTGGGATCTCTCTCTCTCTCTCATCTGTCTGTCTGCCTATCTACCTACCTGCCTACCTACCTACCTACCTACCTACGTATCTACCTACCTACCTACCTACCTACCTACCTATGTATCTACCTGTCTACCTGTCTACCTGTCTGCCTATCTGCCTATCTGTCCGTCTGTCCGTCTATCCATCTATCTATCTATCTATCTATCTATCTATCTATCTATCTATCTATCTATCTATCTATCTATCTATCTACCTACCTACCTACCTACCTACCTACCTACCTACCTACCTACCTACCTACCTATCTATCTATCTATCACATAGCGGTATATAGGTGATCCTAGGATCCCATTTTGGGGGGAAATGATATTTTAAAGGAGGAAAGCACTAAGGCTTTTTCAGATTTTGCAGGTCAAAATTGCAGAAAACTTTGCTGCTGATTTACATGGAATTGAAATAGTGTGATGCAGCTAACCATTAGATTTGTACTATGATTTAGATTTAACTATTAGATTTGTACTATGTATTGTTGTTGTAAGCCACTCAGAGTCTCCGGAGAGGGGCAGCATACAAATCTAATAAATAATAATAATAAACAATAGAGGTAGTTTTGGTGAGAGGAAAATGAAATTTGAGAGTTTTATTAAGGCTATGGAGAGATCGTCTTTACTTTAAAATGTAATAATTGTCTGTGATTCACTTTTATTTTTATGATGAAAAACTGATAATTTATTTAGGAACAGCAAAAGTGGAGAACAGACTTAGAGTCATATTGGATGTATATTAAGATTTTAAAACTTTTCACCTATAAACTAAGGCTGAGATGTACCTTCACAGACTCACCTGACAGCTTTCCATAGACCATGATATAGTTTTAAGATTTTTTCTCCCTGCCCACTTTATGTCCACCCCTGGAATCAAACTGGGGAAAACTACTTTAAAGCTGTATAATTAAAAAAAAGACTGGAATATTTGGTGCCATTTTTCCAGTTTGCATCCAAAATAGATTCCCCAGCCCAAATCAATATAGGAATGGAACAAATGCAATTTAATATTCCCCTAGAGAATATGCATCTATTTCAATATTTTAGCTGTCCAATAACTGGATTTGTCTGGCCT
This sequence comes from Erythrolamprus reginae, assembly GCF_031021105.1. Taxonomy (NCBI): domain Eukaryota; kingdom Metazoa; phylum Chordata; class Lepidosauria; order Squamata; family Dipsadidae; genus Erythrolamprus; species Erythrolamprus reginae. The sequence goes on along the minus strand of NC_091951.1, from coordinate 285,002,774 downwards.
GATTGCAATGCTGCTTAACAATAGTGAAATCATAAAAATGATATAAACAGTATTATTTTTTAATACATTACTCAGAAAATACTACTAATCTTTCTCACACACCCTACTCTCACCAAAATTTGTTGTTTAGACCAAAACAAAGCTCCACAACTTCAATGGAAACACAAGCTTTCTGAGTGTTGTCTTAATAGATCCTTCGAGGATATCACTGGAATTAGACCAAAATGATTTAATCTAGAAGTTACTAAGAAGAGTCTTGTTCGAAGTCACTGAACAGAAAAAAACCAATATTATTTCTGAAAACACAATTTATCTTAACTTTCCCAAACTCCAGCAAAGGCAACAGGTTTATCAAACTGATTTTAGTTTTGAAACATGGGTATTTTATTTATCTTACAGGGCTGAAATTTTGTTCCGAGGAGTTGTTTTATGTCGAACATCAAAAGCAACTCAGGGGAAAGAGGATAAGGAAATGTTGGGAAACTTGCCAGTCTCTACCCTTCTCTTGAGTTTTGTAAATATTTACTCTCAATTTGAAGAGTTCCTCCTTTTCCTTGTTATTCTCCTCAGCTCTGGCTTTGAGCCATGCTTCGTTTTGGCTTTTGTGTTTTTCTAGCATCACTTGTAGTTCCTAAGTTAAAGAGAAAAAAAATGTATTAGAAAGTTAAGAATGTTTACCATAGTCTACCAACTACATAAATACATCTTCTAATTCACATCTGTTCCCAAACTTTATTAGCAATTATCACAAGTGAAGGCTATCTAAAGGAACGCAGCTGAAAGTAGCACTAAGAAATACTGTCAGGTTGCTTTCTCCTCCCTAATTGGTATCACAGGTTTTTTACTCTGTTCTGTCTGGGTCACTCCGGAAGCTATGACCAACCCAAAAAGATAAGCCAGACACACCGGTTGAATCCAAACACAGTTTTATAATGGTAAAGAGAAAAGAACCCAACAGAAAATATCCTTACAAGTCAGGAAAGCACTGGAACTCCAAAAGAAACACAAAAGCAATTGTTCATACAGAAAAACAGGATCCTTAATGCCAAACGAGGCTGTTGAGCTAACAGGCACAAACCTCCCACCGGTCTTCAAGACTGCTGGGCCACGAGCCAGGAACAAAAATGCTGAGAGAAAATGCAGATAACACCAACTCCTCTTTGATAACACTCCACGCTGCCGAAATGGTTCTCATGCCTTATAAACCCTTCCCTGCTAATGAGGGCCACACCCAACCCCCAGGTGCTCCTCATTCAGCGCTGATAATATCTACGCAGCTGATTTCTCCTTTGAGCTATGCATCTCTGCCGCATACTAATGATAGCTTGTGCTTCGTCATCCAGGGACTCCAGAGAAGGGAATCCAGAGAATCAAAGCTACTTGCTTGAGATAGCCCTTCCCCAGGGCTCCCAGGCCTTGCTTCATCTTCACTTTCTTGACTGCTGGCTCCACTGTCCGGCTGCAAAGAACTCTCCCCTCCGTTCTCAGACTCCCCCGGGCATGGAGCCAGCAGAGACGCAGCTGGTCTTTGATCTGGCTCAGGCTGAACCACAACATACTCTAGTCAAAGATAGAAGCCCAAGATTTTCGAAAGGACCCAAGAATGATTTACTCAACTGTGACATAAGACCTTTAGCAACATTCGCTTAGCCTCACCCCCATTCCCACCGCTAGTTGTTGGAGTGCGGCAAAACAATGGCAGATACAAAAAAAGAAGTATGTTTGACATGTCTAGTGAATTCTTTGATACTTAAAGATCAATATTGCCTGGCAGAAACCATTCACCAGTCCAGACACCAAATTCTGTTTCTTGCATGACCTTCATAAGTTTGTATTTTTCTTTATTATGGTAATATTTTTTTTTAAAAAAAATAATGTTATCTTGATAATATTTTTAAATATAACTTTTCTCTATCTTTCTAGTATTTTCCATCTCAATTCTTTAGGGTTTGTTATCTTTTCAGCCTTCCTTCTCATTCTTCCTCATAACCAGAAGTGCTTGAACTTTAAGAATTAGGAATTCAGTGATCGATAATGAGATAAAGGCAATGGGAAGATGTATCCATAGACTCAAATTTCTCTTTCCCTCCAGGAATGATCATGACAATCAATACCTCTTTCTTACTACACCAGCTTTCAGTATACCTTGGACAAATTTGGTTGAATAATCCTTATTCTTCCTCCCCCCCCTACAGAAATATAATCTATTTTATTCTCTCTTCCCAAGAGAGATGGTTAATGTGTAGTGGGCTTCAGTAGGCAAAAAGCAGACCAGCATAGCTACAACAGCATTTACTGACTCAAAACTGGAACTGAGAAACTGCAGGAAATTCCCTATAATTTGTACTCCCTGTAATTTACCCTCTTATCTCCATACCAGTGTGCTGCGTTCGCACCATAATGTTTTGTGTGTGATGTTTCCGCACATGTGCAGAAGCAAAAAAATCCCTAAAAATTCCATGTGGGCGAGCTTCCCCTTGGGTGATTTTGCTTCCATGCATGTGCGGAAGCAAAAAGAAGCTGAAAATTAGTTTTAAAAAATAGTGCCACGCACAGACCACAAAGACATATGTGTAAATTGGCAATCAGTGGCCCACTACCGGACTACTGCACTGGACCACATCGGTAGGAACCCACCTCTGGCCTTAACCAATCATAATATTTGAAAAAGCCCACTAAAATATGAATGTTCTAAATTTCCCTCCAAAACAGTTGGAGTTAATAGTTAGGGTCATCTAAAGGTTAGTTTCAATTTAGCAGGGCTTAACACAATTACAGTGGCACCTCTACTTAAGAATGCCTCTACTTAAGAACTTTCTAGATAAGAACCGTGTGTTCAAGATTTTTTTGCCTCTTTTTAAGAACCATTTTCTACTTAAGAACCCGAGCCCGGAAAAATTTCCCAGGAAATTTGAGAGCAGCATGAAAGCCCGGCCAGTTTCCTGCCATTCCCCCTTTAATCCCAGCCATCTCCGGCTTTTCTCGCCCCTCTTTTTTTTAAGCCTTAAAGTTTTGGGTTTTTTAAAAATTTCTCTCACCTTACCTTCTTCCTTCAGCAGCGACTGTCCTCCTCCTCTTCTTCCTCCTCCTCCTCCCACCCAAATTCTGAGCTTTTATTTCTTTCCTAATGGGTTTTCACGCATTATTTGCTTTTACATTGATTCCTATAGGGGAAATTGCTTCTACTTTAAGAATGTTTCTACTTAAGAACCTGGTCATGGAATGAATTAAGTTCTTAAGTAGAGGTACCACTGTATATATATTCAATACATAAGAGTGGTATCTGTGTAAAAGTGTAACTCATACTGTGTGTAGGTTTTTATGCATGCTGCATGTTATAAACTTCTTGTTCTCTACTATAACAAGAAGTCTTAAACTTTCCTCCCATCTTTTGCTATGGCAAGACATTTTTGCATCTTTTTCCTTTTATTTACCTGACAAGAACAACTGGATACTTGGAAGATGCCACAAAAATGATCCATACTTTTCTGTGAGTTCACTGCAGTGAGTCCTTAACTCTCACTGAAATGAATGTACTAAATTCACCATGGATTATTAATTGCCTTGGAGTTCTATAAGATTGCTAATTTTAACTAGTAAATGTCAAGTGTTTATTTATCTGCCCTAAATGTTAGCAAATTCAAAAATATTTAATCTATTGCATTAGTTATTAAGCATAATTTTATTTTGGGTCTCCCAGAATGTTTTAGCTTGTTGAAGGTCTTGACAGAATTGATAATGAAGATAGCCCCAATATGCAATACTAGTATTAACAGAAATATAGTGGTACCTCTACCTAAGAACGCCTCTACTTAAGAACTTTTCTAGATAAGAACCAAGTGTTTAAGATTTTTTTGCCTCTTCTCAACAACCATTTTCTACTTAAGAACCCGAGCCTCGGAAAATTTCCCAGGAAATTTGAGAGCGGCATGAAGGTCCGGCCAGTTTCTCACCATTCCCCCTTTAATCCCAGCCATCTCAGGCTTTTCTGGGCTGCCAGAGGAGCCTTTTGGTGGCACTTAAGGAGGCTTTGGCAGTCCTGAGTGAATGAAACATTTTCCTTTCTCTGGGCACTTGGAGAGGGAATAAACCTCTGCCAGTGCCCAGAGAAAAGGAACGCTCCCTTCGCTCTGAGCAGCCCAGAGCGAACGGAGCGTTTTCCTTTCTCTGGGCACTTGGAGAAGGAATAAACCACTTCACTGTGGTGACTCCCTCGTGCTGCCTCCCATACACCCAGTATGAGGTTGCTTCCCTGTTCTGCCGGCATGTCTCAACCACCCGTAATTACAAGGTAATTAGTCCAGGAAGACACACACCACACGATAAAAGGAAAACCCAAATGTTTTTATAAACAGAAAAACAGAAACAGCTCCCTTTTTAAATGTCAAAGGGATTTTCTGGTACACACAAGGCACAGGTTAAATGCAGTCCAATTGCTCACCCAATAACTGGGAAATTGGGTGCAATTCTAAAGTCCAGAGAGTCCACACACACAATCCTGAAGAGCAAAAACCATGATTATGATGAAACAATGAATCAGATAAACCGCCATGATGCTAAAACACAAGGCTGCACTTTTATCTGTAGCACTAATTACAGCAGCCCCACCCAACCACAGGTGGCCTCATTTTCTCTTGTAATAATCCTTCAGTTGTTGTCTCCTATGCATCACTCTATGCATGTGTGGATGTGTCATTAATTCTTGTTCAGAATCCAGGGATGATACAGATGACTGATCTCCTCCGGGGCTGTCTTCCAAACTCCCCTCTTCCCTGTCACTCATGCTTCCTTGGTCAGAGGAGACTTCGTTGGCAGATTCTACTGGGAGCAAAACAGGCCTGCGGCATGTGGATGTCTCCCCCACCTCCACCTCCACATTCCTTGGGGCAGGAGTTGGGCCAGACCTAACCACAACACTCCCGGAGAGTATGGGCATGGAAAGGCAAAAGGGGGTGCTTCGCCCAAGCTGGATTAATTCAGCTTCAGCCAAACCAAGGAGTCACGACGGTGAAGAAAAGGCGCCAACTACAAAGTGAGTGAGCAAGAAGAGAGGGGAGCCCTTCTGCATGGGAAGGAAGAGGAAGCAGGTAGAAGCAGCAGCAACCGCCTTTTGGTCAAGGGAGCTGGAGGTTCCCTCCTCATGCCCGCCTGGGTTTCTCTCTCTGGTGCAGTGGATGGGACGCAGCCTCACATCAGGTGTATGGGAGGCACGTGCTCCTCCTTGCCGCTTCAGAGTCTCTCTTTTTTTTTTAAGCCTTAAAGTTTTGGATTTTTTTGATTCCCCTCACCTCACCTTCTTCCTTCGGTAGCGACTGTCCTCCTCTTCTTCCTCCTCCTCCTCCCACCCAAATTCCGAGCTTTTATTTCTTTCCTAATGGGTTTGCATGCATTATTTGCTTTTACATTGATTCCTATGGGAAAAATTGCTTCTACTTAAGAACCTGGTCAAGGAACGAATTAAGTTCTTAAGTAGAGGTAACACTGTAACACTAAACTAATACTAACTAATGATACTAATAATGTCCTACCTTCTGCTGGTTTTTCAGGTTTTTGTCATGCCGATCCTTTTCATGACGAAAAGCCTTGGTTGCCTGAGCTAGTTCAGCTTTTATCCTGCAATGATACATCCACGAAAATAAGAATTGAGCTTTATTTTAAAAATCAAGCAAGCAATGCAAACAACTAAATGTACAGAACAGATATTTAGAAATAGCCATATACACCCATTAATACACATACAGTACTGCAATTGAGAGAAATACCATGAAGATATATTATATTGCTGTAGTTTTATGTTGATTAAACTCAGACACATATATGTCTCATATTTTAATATTATTTTGCTGGGGTGGAAATCTTTACCAGCAAGAACATCAGAATATAACCTGTAGATAGCTAAGAAGCGAATCGATCAGGGATATTGTTTTGACTTTTTTCCCACCTATCTAACTAAAATAGAAAATAACTTCAAAATATGATCTCAATTGGGAAATAAACTGCTTCTACAGTGTTCCCTTGATTTCCGCGGGGGATGCATTCTGAGACCGCCCGCGAAAGTCGAATTTCCACAAAGTAGAGATGCGGAAGTAAATACACCATTTTTGGCTATGGACAGTATCACAGGCCATCCTTAACTCTTTAAACCCCTAAATTTCCATCTCCCATTCCCTTAACAACCATTTACTCACCATTATTACTGGTACTCACCATTGAATAAGGCACTTAGTGATCCTGATATTTATAAACATAATTATTTATTAACAATATTTTTTTTTGGTTATTTATTTGCAAAAATTATTAGTTTGGCGATGAAGTATGATGTCATCGGATGGGAAAAACCATGGTATAGGAAAAAAACAGCGAAGTATTTTTTAATTAATATTTTTTGAAAAACCGTGGTATAGGCTATTCGCGAAGTTTGAACCTGTGAAAATCGAGGGAACACTGTATACTGTTGTCAGGAAAAGAACATGAGAAGTTGAGAACGATTGAAAGACAATTTTATTTTGGCTAGTGTTGCCTATTTCCAATTGGATTTAGGAGGCAGGGATCAAGAAGGTAACCAAGTCCATACAATTAAAGGCCTGTTCCTTGTTACTCTATTTTCGCCACACACATAAAAAGGGAAGGGCATTTGACTGTGCAGCTAACAGAATAACAAAGTAACAGAATTGGAAGGGACCTTGCTCAGGCAAGCGACCCTACACCAGGGGTAGGTTCTAACCTACATCGCTGCTGGTTTGCTTCCTCCCGCGCTGTGTAGCTACACCTCATAGGCAGTGAAGGGTTGTACTTAACTTTTCATATTGGATCCGTCCTGGAGGCCGGTGTAGGCGGCGGCAGGCACACACACTCCCATGCGAGATTTTGCTTCTGCGCATGCGTGGAAGCTAAGAAATCGGCAAAAATCACCAATATCTCACACGAGGATGCTTGCGCACATGGGGTTTCAGCGATTTTCTCTGATTTCTTTGCTTCTGAGCATGTGCAGAAGCAAAGAAAGGCTGAAAATCACTGAAATCTCGCAGGTGCAAGTGTCCTCGGCTGAGATTTTGGTGATTTCTTTGCTTCCACTCAAGTTTCATGTGGGGTTGTGCGGGGGCATGCAGATGCTCACGCATCACCATTTCTGCTACCGGAACGGCAATCCCGGGCGTATCGGGGGCAGCTCGCCTGTGCTAGTGGAGACACACACACTTTGCACATGCTGAAAAAGCGAATTTTTTTTTTTTTAAAGCCAAAAATAAGATCGCAATGCATGCACAGGGCTAGAAACTCAGCTTCTGCACATGCGCAGAAGAGGGGGAAAAAAACACCTGGAAACCCCGCTCCCCCCAAAAGATGGCCCTGTCCACACAGACTGGTACTGAAAGAACCGGTTCTGTGATGTCACCGTGATGCCATCAGTAGTTTGCTACCAGTTCCTGTGAACCAGTCGGAGCTAGTCCAAATCCACCTCTGCCCTATACCGTTTCAGACAAATGGCTATCTATTCTCTTCAAAGCTGAGATACTTCTTTTATATTATGACACTGTCTCCACCCTCATAAGTTTAGTTCACCTTTATTTTTTATTGTAAATAAATAATGAAATTGTATATATATAGTGTTCCCTCGATTTTCGCGGGTTCGAACTTTGCGAAAAGTCTATACCACGGTTTTTCAAAAATATTAATTAAAAAATACTTTGCGGGGTTTTCCCCTATACCACGGTTTTTCCTGCCCGATGATGTCATATGTCATTGCCAAACTTTCATCTGCCTTTAATAAATATTATTTTAAATAAACTTTAATAAATAAACATGATCTAAATGGTTGCTAAGGGAATGGAAAATTGCACTTTAGGGGTTTAAAGTGTTAAGGGAAGGCTTGTGATACTGTTCATAGACAAAAATAGTGTATTTACTTCCGCATCTCTACTTCGCGGAAATTCGACTTTTGCGGGCAAAAATCGAGGGAACACTGTAGGGCCTGAGTCCAAAGAAGCCTCCTCCTCTTGTGGAGAATTTTCCTCTGTTCAACTAGGGGAACTGATGATTTTTCTCTTTTGTTTTGTTTCTGTACAAGCAGGGGGTGGGCTGCTGCCCGGACAGGGGGAAATGCAGTGGGGTAGCGAAAATGGAGCTCCACCCCAGAGCACCCAATTTGCACTGTGGGCATCCTGCATAAGCCACACCCACAGTGTGGTAGTAAAAATTTTGGTAGCCCTTCACTGTGTACAAGTCTAATCCTCCATATAAAAAAAATATGACAACAACAATCATTATTATTATTTTTAGATTACTTTTTAATATTAGATTTGTTACATTGTTTTTTATTGTTGTTAGCCGCCCTGAGTCTTCGGAGAGGAGTGGCATACAAATCTAAATAAACTAAACTAAACTAAACTATTATGTTATGCTTTGTACTTTATTCTGATTTTGATTCAAATGATTCAGATGAAGATGAAACTATTACATTTGCAGACAGTTTATAGTGTATTCTGAAACAATAACTACTACGCTTATGATTTTTTTTTTTTGCAAGGTAAACCTAACTTTCCGATTTTTGAGGAAATGATTTTACTCTGACTAAACTGCAGAATAAAAATAAATACTTACATGTTAAGTTTTTGAAATTCAGAGTCCAATAATCCGAAAGCCTTTGTAATCATTTTTATTGCCTGGTTACATATAGAATGGAAATCCTGGAGTTCTTCTACCTATATGGAAAAGTATGAATTAACAGTGCTTCAACTTCCATCCAAGACAAATTGTGGGTAATAATTAATTAATATTGCTAAATTATCATGTCTGGAGTTAATGACGAAACACTCACCTTCAGAACTTCAGTTCCAGATTCAATTGTAACTATCATCATCATCATCATCATCATCCTAATCTTATCTTCACTGCCATCATCAGGCCAAATAGTAAAAAAATGCTATGAAAAAAGTTTGTCAAATTTTTAAAAGATGCTTGATAGTATCTTTTAAAAATTTGACAAACTTTTTTCATAGCATTTTTTTACTATTTGGCCTGATGATGGCAGTGAAGATAAGATTAGGAGGATGATGATGATGATGATGATGATGATGATGATGATAGTTACAATTGAATCTGGAACTAAAGTTCTGAAGGTGAGTGTTTCGTCATTAACTCCAGACATGATAATTTAGCAATTGTACTGAGACAGTGAGTGCATCTTACTTTTGTATCTGATTCTCAAACAGTATGATGCAGCTTGGAGTAGGAGTTGATGAAATACTTGACATTTATTCAGTTAATAAAATTAATAATAGACATAATGAAATGTAATTACTCTATTCTGTTACAGCATAATGCCTGCTATTTAGCAGCATTTTCTCAACAGTCAGGGCTAATTAATTCATTTGCCAAGGAGTATATCATGACAACAAATATTTAATTGCTAGTTTAATAGCTAACTACAGAGTAATTAATCTGTTAAGTAAAGATGATACCGAGGTAATCTGGGAAATCTTTATAAGCAAATGATTTAAAGAACATTGAAATGGGTCCCTCCTGCAAACATTTTATTCTGAAATGACTTGCAATATTTTCAGGCAGCTTCCGTGGGAGACCATGTATGTAGGTCAAATGCTAGATAGGCAGAAAGAAATACATAAAACAGACCTTGCACAAGCTGTTCAAGTGCAGCTGCATTCAAAAGAATTCACAATATTTAACGATTATTTAACATTATATTTGTTTATTAACCTTCACAATGACCATTGGGTACGTAGACAACATTCATCCCACCCAACCAGTGCTTGGACCTCTTTTATAGGATGTACACAAGAAAAACCAGCACAGTCTAATGAAAGTTCCTTTATACAATCCTTGGATTTGTTTACCTGGTTTTTTTTTAAAAAAAATCTGCATATTCCTTTTCATCTAAACTAATGACATTATTGAGAATAAAGTAAAGTTTTTGAACTAAATTAACCTTTTGAGCAGGGGTGAAATCCAGCAGGTTCTGACAGATTCTGTAGAACTGCTGGCAGAAATTTTGAGTAGTTCAGACAGGGGTGAGTTCTAACTTACCTCGCTGTTAGTTCGCTTCATCCCACATTGCATAGCTGTGCCTTGTTGGGGTGCATGCAAAATGCATGCATGCATGCACAGTGGCAACAAAAATCTAATAATAATAATAATTTAAAAAGCTGAAAACAAGATGGCAACTGCATGCGCAGTGCCAGAAACCTGGCTTCTACGCATGTGCAAAAGAAAATTATTTTTTTTTTTTTAAGTGTTCTGTCGGGCTCTCTGGTAGAATCCTCCCAAAAATTCACAGGTACAAAATTCAGACGCACACACGTTTGAAAATTCAAAACAACATTCTTTATAACGAAAATTCAAATAAACTTAGCACTCTTTGTATAGCAAAGAGCACTTGTCTCCAAACAAATTGGTAATTTGTACAAGTCCCTTATCAGTTCTGTGATACTTAGCTTGCAGCTGTGAGGCAATTCACAGTCCTTCTAAAGTGGCAAGCAGAATTATTATTGTCTCCGAAGCTTGGGAAAGGGGTCAGCCTGACCTCAGTCTGGCAGAACGAAACCAAGATAAGGGAAGGGGGGTATTGAAGTGTCAGCAGAAAGTTATAAATGGGTCTTAAATCTGCTTAAGCAAGATGATTGCAACAAACAGGATGTCTGGCTGTATGCATATGATGTATACCGATATCTGTTAATTTCCCAATTTCCCCAAATTTCCTGCTATTGTATGACCATATATGGGACAATATGTTATGCTGAGATGTTGTATTTTAGAATAAGTATATAAGGAAGTCTTTGTAATTTGTTCGAGGTTCAGGCCGTTTACTTTGTAGTTTGTGCTTTGAACCTGTGCAATAAACTTTCCTTTGCTGGAAGAGCTGGCTTATGTCTCATCAATTCTACAACACTTCTTCTTTCACAAAGTGAAACACACTTTGCTCTGCTTTAGTTTCAAAGCGGGGGGAAATCAACACACCAAGGTCGAAGTCAGCAAGACAGGCACGAAACACAACAATCAGATAATCCTCCACAATGGCCAAACCCACACGCTGCTATTTATAGCAGCCTCACTAATTACCACAGCCCCACCCAACCACAGGTGGCCTCATTTTCTTTGATAATAATCTCTCAGTTGTTGCTGCCTATGCATCGCTCTCCATATGCGTGGCTGTATCATTAACTCTTGTTCCGAATCCAAGGAGGACATAGATAATTGGTCTCCTTCTGAGCTGTCTGCCACACTCTCCTCTCCCTGTCACTCATGTCTTCTTGGTCAGAGGAGCCTTCATCAGCAGATTCCACCAGGAGCAAAACAGGCCTGAGGCATGTGGATGTCTCCCCCACATCCACAGTCCTTGGGGCAGGAGCTGGGCCAGAGCTAACCACAACAAAAAGAGGGCACCAACCATGGACTGGCACTGGCCAAATTGGTTCCGTGACATCATTGTGACATCTCCAGCAGTTTGCTACCAGTTTGGTTGAACTGTTCTGAATCAGGAGGAACCCACCTCTGAGTTTGGAGAACTGGTAAATACCACCTCTGGATGACCACAGAGTGGGGTGGGAATGGAGATTTTGCAGTATCCTTCCCCTGCCATGCCCACCAAGCCACGCCACAGCTACCAAGCCACACCCACAAAACCAGTAGTGGGGAAAAAAAAGGATTTCACCACTACTTTACAGGCCATATCCACTGTAGTGGTGTGGGCAGGGCAAAGCAGAGGAAAGACATATTCCCCAATATAGGAGTAAATGGGGGGGAAACGCTACTGCAACGCTCTCTACATGGGGCTACCTTTGAAAAGTGTTCGGAAACTTCAGATCCTGCAGAACGCAGCCGCGAGAGCCATCATGGGGCTTCCAAGATTTGCCCACGTTTCTTTAACACTCCGTGGCTTGCATTGGCTGCCGATCAGTTTCCGGTCACAATTCAAAGTGTTGGTCATGACCTTTAAAGCCCTACATGGCATTGGACCAGATTACCTCCAGAACCGCCTGCTACTGCACGAATCCCAGCGGCCGATAAGGTCCCACAGAGTTGGCCTTCTCCGGGTCCCATCGACTAAACAATGTCATTTGGCGGGCCCCAGGGGAAGAGCCTTCTCTGTGGCGGCCCCGGCCCTCTGGAATCAACTCCCCCCGGAGATTAGAACTGCCCCCACCCTCCCTGTCTTTCGTAAACTACTCAAGACTCACTTATACCACCAGGCATGGGGGAGTTCAGATATTCCTTCCCCCTAGGCCATTACAATTTATGCATGGTATGTTTGTGTGTATGTTTGGTTTTATAATAAGGGTTTTTAGGTGTTTTAATATTGGATTGTTACATGCTGTTTTTATCATTGTTGTTAGCCACCCCGAGTCTACGGAGAGGGGCAGCATACAAATCAAATCAAATCAAATCAAATCAAATCAAATAAATAAATAAATAAATAAATAAATAAATAAATAAATAAATAAATAAATAAATAAATAAATAAATAAATAAATAAATAAATAAATAAATAAATAAATAAATAAATAAATAAATAAATAAATAAATAAATATAGGAAGGAAAAGAGTGTTGCAGGAACTACCATTTCTAATGATGGGTTTCTTGTAAATTTAAGTATTGCTTTGTAAGCAAAGGTTGTGTGAATGTAATACACTATTCAATGTGTTTGAACAGTGACCAGAAGGTGTATAATACACCAACGGGTAATGTACAAATCTAGCTATCCAAGGAGATCCTAGGCAGATAACCTATATTTTTCAGCTGAGAAAGGTTCCAGAAACCTTTTGCCCTCAATGAAATGAGCAAATGATCAACATTTTGTTTTGCTGTTTGCATTGATTGAGAGTTATGGAAAATATACGGGTTGTACCTAGAAGTGTCTCTTTTCCTAGAGAAAGACACAAAACTGTTTTTCAGGCAGAAAATTCAATTCTTTCCTTTACCATGATGGCAGATTTAAGATTGCCATATGTCAGGGGTCTCCAAACTTGGCAATTTAAGACTTGTGGACTTCAATTCCCAAAATTCCTCAGCCAGCATTGGCGGCAGAGGTTATAGGAGTTGAAGTCCACAGATCTTAAAATTGACATGTTTGGAGACTCCTGATATGTCTATGCTACTTCTTCTCTCTTCTCTACCTTTTCCATCTCATCAGGAATATGCTAGAACTGATAACTTGCCTTTCCATAGTGATTCGTGTTAGAATAGTTACTAACCTCAACGGTTACTAACCTCAACTACTAGCAGTTGTAACCACAACAAGTGTTCATCTTTCCCAAGTTTTATTTATTTATTTATTTAAATTTTGTTTAAAATTTATTTATTAAATTAATAAAAAAGGGGGGATCTGAACAGAAAAAGGGGAGGGTACAGAATCAACAAGGTGTAGGAGAATAGTAAAATTGTTGCATAGTAATTCATAATAATTTATATCTCAATATTCTATTTCTTAAACTATATACATATAAGTTGTCCTTGTCATTACCGTATATATCTTGTGTTCAATTTATAATTCATAACATTTAAATTCAAGTGCATATATATATATATTAGTTAGTGAAAAGTGATTTATCAGAAAAGGAGACCAGAAAATGAGAGTATAATTAAGGAAAGAGGATATTTTAATAATCAACTGAAATAATAAGAGAAAATTGAGATTTAAGTAAGGAATAGTGGTAAATCTGTGTGTGACGCAGATATTTTTAGGTGATACGACATGGTATAGTAATAAAATAAGTGGTGTATATGTAAGGTATAATAAATGTATTCTTATGTAAAAGAGTATAAAAGTTGTTTTAGGCGTTGATAAATAGTTGTATTAAAATGTTATGGTGAGAGTAAAAATTTCTATTTGGTTTAAAGACGAATAAAGAGAGATATGATATAAAATCGTTCTCAAATTGAATTTCATATTAGTCGGTTTTGGAATTGTTTTATCTTTCCCAAGTTTTAAAAGCAGTCAGGAAAAAAAAAGAATTAAAGTAAGGAAAGACAAGTTTGGGTATGGATCATATGACTCATGAGTGAGGCAGAGACTGCAGTGATAGGATAAAATACTCATGCAGACTGCCCCCTTTCCCTTTTATATGATACATTTTCCACTCTCTCAATGCTTCATAAAATAGAAATGTGACAGACAGATTAATCAAAAAGGAACTTTGACGGTATTTGTCCTTGCAGTTATTTAAGATATACTGTGTAGATGGGTCTTGGAAATTGGAAAACTAACAAACAACAAATATAATCTTTCCCATTTTTGTTTCAAAAGCAAAAATCGGTCTGGAGTGGCAAAAGCACCATGAGGTCAATGGTGTCAATAACTTGTCACTTGAATTAGATTATCTTTCTATATCCCAGAATTGAGTAACTATGGAAGAATTGTTGAAGCGGACGTAATGTTAGCTCACTGTATGTAAAGCAAATGTTTCCACACAGGAAATCTTAGCTTTAAACTTGACCTTGCTACCCAATTCTACAAAAATTCCCAACAGGCAGTGTTAGCAATATCGATCTAGGAGGTGAATCAATAGTCCGAAACTAACAGTAGACAAGAACCTATGTTCTTCTGCATGTACTGTGCAAAGGGGGGAAAAGTCCTTAGCAAAAAGGAATTTCTTGTAGCAAAAAACCTTGGAAGCCAATAAACGAGAAATTCTGGATAGATGTATATATTTTGCTCGGTTTATAGTATTCAGATACACCCAAGGAATATGTTTGGAGCATAAAATGTAACGTGCCACTTTGTAAGAAGTCGACTAACAGATGAACAATTTTATTTTTGTTTTTTGTTTTAAAAAACATCTTTTGTCCAGTAACTACCTTGTTCTAATAAAACTTATGCTCTAGCAAAACTGAAGTAAATTACTTACAGCAGCTGAAGATGGTGGCGAAACTGATTCAGGCAGCAAAGAATATTCTGTCAATTCATATTTCACCTTAGGAATTTTGGTGGATGTGAAACTATATGTCAAACACAGCATATTAAAAGCTAGTAAGTTAAATTTACATGAGTCACTGTAAGAATGATTTGTTTCACATACTGTACATACAAACATACATACATACATACATATACATACATATACATATATCTATCTATATCTACATATCTACACACAATTGTACTAAAAATGTGAGTTCCAGATATAGTTACAGATGAAGAAGCGATAAACATCATGAGCTCCGAAACGTTTAAAAAAATTATTTAAAACTACGAAACTTTCATCAACCCTTGCTGACTTCGTCAGAGTGTAAAATCCCCATTGAAGAGATGCTTGCTTTTATGTAATGCTGATCAATTTGGTCATTGTATGCATAATAGGATCACACCCTTTCTTCCCTCCTATAATTAACTTTGTTGTTTCTGCTTTAGTCATTCTGATAGATGCAATTTCTGTTGCCTCTTTCCCTATTGTGTATCTCACATCCCAGGGAGAGAAAGAGGCAATACACAATGGGGAAAGAGGTTTAATTTTTTAAACGTTCCAGAGATTGTGATATCTATTGCTTATCCATCCATCCATCCATCCATCCATCCATCCATCCATCCATCCATCCATCCATCCATCCATCCATCCATCCATCTATCTAATCTATAAAAAAGAAAAAATATCTATTTTCTATCATCTTACCCTATCTATCTATCTATCTATCTATCTATCTATCTATCTATCTATCTATCTATCTATCTATCTATCTATCTATCTATCTATCTATCTATCTATCTATCTACCTACCTACCTACCTACCTACCTACCTACCTATCTAATCTATAAAAAAGAAAAAATATCTATTTTCTATCATCTTACCCTATCTATCTATCTATCTATCTATCTATCTATCTATCTATCTATCTATCTATCTATCTATCTATCTATCTATCTATCTACCTATCTAATCTGTAAAAAAGAAAAAAATATCTATTTTCTATCATCTCTGTCTGTCTGTCTGTCTGTCTGTCTGTCTGTCTGTCTCTACCTACCCACCCACCCATCCATCCATCTAATCAATGTTGGGTTTTGGAAATGTAATGGCTTGAAGGAATAAGTGAATAGAACATGTGCTATCTGTATACAGATAAAGTCTCCTTTGAATTGCACTTGATGGTGATTGATGTATGTAAGTAATTTCCTTGGCAACAAATTGTAAATGTAAATTGTAAACATTGTCTTTTTCCGAAATTTTTTTTTTTGGGGGGGGGGGGTTCTCCAATGTAGTCTGCAAATTTCCTGGTAGTTTCCTACTTAAGTGCTAAACAGATACAAATTGCTTAGCTTTTCAGAATAAGCCAGTGCTACTGCAGAGAATTACATCCTAAAGCAGTGAGATAGAAGAAGCCTGTTAAGAATAAATTCAAAGTATTTATTGTTAGCAGACTGCAGGGATTTTCTGGATGCCGCTTAGCTGTAGGAGACAAAAACAGGATGCCAGGGAAAAAGAAATACCTGCTGCTTATTCCTTGAATTCCCAGTTCTGAAAAAATCTCTTTCATAACTAGAATTAAAAAAAAACAAAGATCAGAAACATAGGTTTAGCTCATGAATAGGATTTAGCTAAGACAGAAATTAATAAGGTCTGTTTGATATTTTAGGCTATAAGATATTCCATCTGTCCATCCATCACCCTGGGGGGGGGAATTATTGACCCCCTCAGAGAGGGTCCGCAACTTGGGCGTCCTCCTCGATCCACAGCTCACATTAGAGAAACGTCTTTCAGCTGTGGCGAGGGGGGCGTTTGCCCAGGTTCGCCTGGTGCACCAGTTGCGGCCCTCTTTGGACCGGGACTCATTGCTCACAGTCACTCATGCCCTCATCACCTCGAGGCTCTACTACTGCGCATGCACAGAAGCAAAATTGCCTGAGAGACATGTGTATAGGCCCGAATGAAGAGGATACATGTGCAACATACTGCTTTGCAGGTATCTGCAACTCGTCGCTGGTGGATATCATACATATACACACACATAAGCTATATTAAATAGCTTAAATATGATTAGATTCATTTGGATGCTGTGTTTCAAACAAAACACTTGTCCTTTCAATAGGTTCTGACTATCACAAAATGGAAAATATGATAGTTGCATGTAACCACTCTCAAGCAAGTGCTTTTAGGAAAAGATGCTTATCGGGCAAGTTGTTTAATGCAGTTTTACAAACAGGACTCACGAACCAGATACAATAGAGAATGGTGAGAATGAGTTCCTAACTGCTAAAGCCTAACCTCACGGTCTAAACTGTCTTCTGTTAGAAAGTACATTCTGAGTAAGACTTGCCTTTATGCATCAAGGAAGAACTCAAATGAGTGTAAGTTATTTGCATGTGTGTGTGTATGTGTGTATTTACAATATACAGTGGTACCTTTACCTAAGAACGCCTCTACTTACAAATTTTTCTAGATAAGAACTGGGTGTTCAAGATTTTTTTGCCTCTTCTCAAGAACCATTTTCCACTTACAAACCCAAGCCTCCGAAACTGTAACCAGAAAAGGCAGGGAGAAGTCTCTGTGGGGCCTCTTTAGGAATCTCCTCGGAGGAAACAGGGCCAGAAAAGATGGGGACAAGCCTCTATAGGGCCTCTCTAGGAATCTCCCGGGAGGAAACAGGGCTGGAAAAGGCAGGGAGAAGCCTCCGTGGGGCCTCTCTAGGAATATCCTGGGAGGAAACAGGGCCGGAAAAGACAGGGAGAAGCCTCCGTGGCGCCTCTCTAGGAATCTCGTGGGATGAAACAGGGCCTCCACCCTCCCTGTGATTTCCCCAATCGCACACATTATTTGCATTTACATTGATTACTATGGGAAAAATTGCTTCTTCTTACAAACTTTCTACTTAAGAACCTGATCATGGAATGAATTAAGTAGAGGTACCTCTGTATAATGTTAAAAATATATAATGTTAACATTACAATTTTTGCTAATTTAGTATGAAATATCTTTCAATATTCTTAGTACAATAAAATGGGTAACTTTTTGAGCTTCTATTTTATAAAATTCCATTGACTAAATGATCAAAGACTATAATAGTTTTTAAAACTCATCTCTACTATTAATCATAAAGCACTTTTCCTGGTCAAAATGCATTTCTAAAATTACTATATTCATTACACTTCAGCAAAGATCTTTTAGGACCTTTTTCTGTAATAATTTATTATTATTCATTTACAGAGAAGCAAAGAGTTGCCCAATAAATAGTAATTTGTGCCCCTCTATCTCTCTGGTACTAAAGATATTAAAGACAATGCTATTAATACATGAACAAATTATTGTGAGAAATGTCTATAAAACTAAAGCTGAAGAAGCTTCTTGAATGAGAAGCAAAGTCAATTTAATTTAATTTAATTTAATTTAATTTAATTTAATTTAATTTAATTTAATTTAATTTAATTTAATTTAATTTAATTTAATTTAATTTAATTTAATTTAATTTAATTTAATTTAATTTAATTTAATTTAATTTAATTTAATTTAATTTAATTTAATTTAATTTAATTTAATTTAATTTAATTTAATTTAATTTAATTTAATTTAATTTAATTTAATTTAATTTAACTTAACTTAACTTAACTTAACTTAACTTAACTTAACTTAACTTAACTTAACTTAACTTAACTTAACTTAACTTAACTTAATTTAATTTAATTTAATAATTTAATTTTCATCATTAAAGATAATGACACATATTTGGATCAGTGGTGAGTTGTAAAATATTTTGCCATTGGTTCATGCGCACACTTGCATGCATGTGCAAAACTTCTGTGCATGTGCCAAAGCATACCGGGTGGGTAGGTGGAGCCTTCCACCGCCACCGTTACTGGTTCTAAGAACAAGTCCAAACCAGGAGCAACTCACTGCTGATTTAGGTGATACTAAAACATAAATTAAAATTCTTGTCTCATAGACAATTTACTTCTGCAACAACTCTTATTTAAGGATGGCAGTAATACTGTATATACATTTAAAAATATGAACAGAAAATTGACTTAATTTCTTAGATTGATTTATAAATAATTGACAGATAAAATGTTTGATAGATTTTACGAAGAATGTGACAATGGCAGTCTTGTTTTGAATATCTTTGATGGCAATTTTAGAGGCTAAATCAATAATTTGTGTGTAATAATAACTGAAATAAAATACAAAGATAAATACAGATAGTTTTGCAGAAATCTGGAATAAGTGTCATTTCATCTCTAAATCAGGGGTCTCCAAACAGCATCTGCTGCCTGAGAATTTCTGGGTGTTGAAGTCCACTAATCTTAAAGTTGCCAAGTTTGGAGATCCCTGTTCTAAACAATAGTAACTGCAATTAATTAGTATAATTTAAATAAACTTACAAAGTTGTCTCTCTGAAGGATTTATCAGTTTCATTCCCATGAGGTCATTGAATTCTTTCCCATTAATTCCACCGAAAATAAAGAGCTACCAATGCAAACATGAAAGAATCTTAATTAAATAGTTCCTTTAAAATGCACTAAAAGGCAATGAACAGAAATCACATATAGAGAAATATTTATATCATAGCTTTTCTTTTTAAAAAAGATTTGGAACACTCTT
The DNA here is from genome assembly GCF_031021105.1 of Erythrolamprus reginae. NCBI lineage: Eukaryota > Metazoa > Chordata > Lepidosauria > Squamata > Dipsadidae > Erythrolamprus > Erythrolamprus reginae. The sequence goes on along the minus strand of NC_091951.1, from coordinate 284,983,237 downwards.
TTCCTAACATACATTTTTTAGAGATTGTGTATCTACGGAACAAACTGTGCCGTTTCCATTTTTTAAACTCAGAAATGGGACGGAGGGAGGATCCATGCCCTGAAATGAAAGTGGGCAGGTCAATTTTGCAGTCATTGGTCAAATATTTTTCTTTGGGTGTACCATTCAAGATGGCCCTTTAATAGACATTCAGACATTGGTAGAGATCACAGCCTCACTCTGGAGAATTATGAAAGCAGATCATGTTCGTTTTGTTTTTTGGTTCCAAAGCAAAATTTGTCCTATATATATTCTTATTTTCAACAAATTTTAGTGTACATGATGTGATTTTATTTAAAACTTCCTTCCTTATGATAAGACACAAGAAAACAGAGGCTCATTCAGAGAGGCTCTGTGAAAAGTATTTTAATCTTAATTTCTAAATTAACTTCAGGCTAGAAAATCAGAATAGACCAAGTTTGTATTGGATTATATTTTTTTACATGTTTAGACTGTCCTTCAGTTTGACTTACAAAAAATTAAAATCCAATCTGAAAACATAAATCTAAA